>NC_059211.1:33838857-34101357 GCF_020615455.1 Coregonus clupeaformis
GTTGTCCTGGCACCACACGGCCAGATCTCTGACCTCCTCCCTATAGGCTGTCTCATCGTTGTCGGTGATCAGGCCTACCACTGTTGTGTCGTCGGCAAACTTAATGATGGTGTTGGAGTCGGTGCCTGGCCATGCAGTCATGGGTGAACAGAGAGTACAGGAGGGGACTGAGCACGCACCCCTGAGGGGCCCCGTGTTGAGGATCAGTGTGGCAGATGTGTTGTTACCTACCCTTACCACCTGGGGCGGCCCGTCAGGAAGTCCAGGATCCAGTTGCAGAGGGAGGTGTTTAGTCCCAGGATCCTTAGCTTAGTGATGAGCTTAGAGGGCACTATGGTGTTGAATGCTGAGCTGTAGTCAATGAATAGCATTCTCACATAGGTGTTCCTCTTGTCCAGGTGGGAAAGGGCAGTGTGGAGTGCGATAGAGATTGCATCATCTGTGGATCTGTTGGGGCGGTATGCAAATTGGAGTGGGTCTAGGGTTTCTGGGATTATGCTGTTGATGTGAGCCATGACCAGTCTTTCAACGCACTTCATGGCTACAGACGTCAGTGCTACGGGTCGGTAGTCATTTAGGCAGGTTATCTTAGAGTTCTTGGGCACGGGGACTATGGTGGTCTGCTTGAAACATGTTGGTATTACAGACTCAGTCAGGGACATGTTGAAAATGTCAGTGAAGACACTTGCCAGTTGGTCAGCACATGCTCGGAGTACACGTCCTGGTAATCCGTCTGGCCCTGCGGCCTTGTGAATGTTGACCTGCTTAAAAGTCTTACTCACATCGGCTACGGAGAGCGTGATCACATAGTCGTCCGGAACAGCTGGTGCTCTCATGCATGCTTCAGTGTTGCTTGCCTCGGGCGAGCATAGAAGTGGTTTAGCTCGTCTGGTAGGCTTGTGTCACTGGGCAGCTCGCGGCTGTGCTTCCCTTTGTAGTCTGTAATAGTTTTCAAGCGCTGCCACATCCGACGAGCGTCAGAGCCAGTGTAGTATGATTCAATCTTAGACCTGTATTGACTCTTTGCCTGTTTGATGGTTCGTCGGAGGTCATAGCGGGATTTCTTATAAGCGTCCGGGTTAGAGTCCCGTTCCTTGAAAGCGGCAGCTCTACGCTTTAGCTCAGTGCGGATGTTTCCTGTAATCCATGGCTTCTGGTTGGGGTATGTACGTACGGTCACTGTGGGGACGACATCATCGATGCACTTATTGATGAAGCCAGTGACTGATGTGGTGTACTCCTCAATGCTGTCTGAAGAATCCCGGAACATGTTCCAGTCTGTGCTAGCAAAACAGTCCTGTAGCTTAGCATCTGCGTCATCTGACCACTTTTTTTATTAACCGAATCACTGGTGCTTCCTGCTTCAGTTTTTGCTTATAAGCAGGAATCAGGAGGATAGAGTTATGGTCAGATTTGCCAAATGGAGGGCGAGGGAGAGCTTTGTATGCGTCTCTGTGTGTGGAGTAAAGGTGGTCTAGAGTTTTTTTCCCTCTGGTTGCACATTTAACATGCTGGTAGAAATTAGGTAGAACGGATTTAAGTTTCCCTGCATTAAAGTCCCCGGCTACTAGGAGCGCTGCATCTGGATGAGCGTTTTCCTGTTGATTAATGGCCTTGTACAACTCATTCAGTGCAATCTTAATGCCAGCATTGGTTTGTGGTGGTAAATAGACAGCTATGAAAAATATAGATGAAAACTCTCTTGGTAAATAGTGTGGTCTACAGCTTATCATAAGATACTCTACCTCAGGCGAGCAAAACCTCGAGACTTCCTTGGTATTTGATTTTGTGCACCAGCTGTTGTTTACAAATATACAGAGACCGCCACCCCTTGTCTTACCAGAGTCTGCAGTTCTGTCCTGTCGATGTAGCGTATAGCCCACTAGCTGAATGTTATCATTGTTGTCGTTCAGCCACGACTCCGTGAAACATAAGATATTACAGTTTTTAATGTCCCGTTGGTAGGATAACCGTAATCTTAAATCGTCAATTTTATTCTCAAAAGATTGAACGTTGGCTAATAGGATTGATGGGAGAGGCAGTTTACTCGCTCGCCGTCGGATCCTTACGAGGCACCCGGATCTGCGTCCGCGATATCTCCGTCTCTTCCTCACGCGAATGACGGGGATCTGGGCCTTGTCGGGTGTCTGTATGATATCCTTCGCGAACGCCTCGTTGAAGAAAAAATATTCGTCCAATGCGAGGTGAGTAATCGCTGTCCTGATATCCAGAAGCTCTCTTTGGTTATAAGAGACGATGGCAGAAACATTATGTACAAAATAAATTACAAATAACGCGGAAAAACACACATAATAGTACAATTGGTTAGAGGGCTGTAAAACGGCAGCCATCTTCTTCCGGCGCACATTATACCAAAGACAGTACAGTATGAAGATAGACTAAAACTGCTTCTCCAATAGAAATCCCCAATAACGCTTGTAGGCGATGTCATGGTGACGTTGGCTAGCATGCGCAGAAACAGGTCATCGGGTCGAACGGTCGTTTCGCGCCAAACTGCGCATGTGCAGGCCGTCAAATCAAAGGCACTCCTGCGATATAAAGTTGTTTTGACGAAAACGAAAACGTGTCAGTTTGTCACTTTCATGACGTTGGAGTAATAACATGTTCAGCTACTTAAGACATTGACTCGAATCTAGGTTGTACCTTTAGATTTCAAGAAAATGTACAACTAAGGAAGAATTTGTCACTTCTTTCATTGGCTTCTCAAACCCCAGCCTGGTCTGCTTGGTCTGATTCTCGCGATGTTGCACCTCTGGGTTTATAAACTCTGTGATTATACTGGGTACATTATGCACAGTGTAAAACTATTGTATAGTATCCAGGGCTATGTTACTTTGTCCTGATAAGATTAATTGAAATACTTTATTACAGCTCCATACATGACAGGCAAATCTACAGTTATTATCTTATGTCACCTCATACAAGTACTTGGGAGTATGGCTAGACTGGAACGCGCTGCAAAAAACACTCAAACTGGACAGTCTTATCTCCATCTCCTCATTCAAAGACTCAGTCATGGACACTCTTACTGACAGTTGTGGCTGCTTCACGTGACGTATTGTTGTCTCTACCGTTTTGCCCTTTGTGCTGTTGTCTGTGCCTAACAATATTTGTACCATGTTTGTGCTGCTACCATGTTTGTGCTGCTACCATGTTTGTGCTGCTACCATGTTGTGCTGCTGCCATGTTGTGTCGCTACTGTTTTGTTGTAATGTTGTGTTGCTACCATTCTGTGTTGTCTTGTGTTGCTGCCATGCTGTGTTGTTGTCTTAGGTCTCTCTTTATGTAGTGTTGTGGTGTCTCTCTTGTTGTGACGTGTGTTTTATCTTACATTTATATTTTTAATCCCAGCCCCCGTCCCCCCGTCCCCGCCTTTTGCCTCTTGGTAGGCCGTCATTGTAAATAAGAATTTGTTCTTAAGTGACTTATCTAGTTAAATAAAGGTAAAATAAAAATGAATAAAAAAGAAAGGCTTTATGTGCGCATACATAGGGTGAAGTGAAATGTTACGCAAAGTGTTTTCTTGAGACGTGAGGCCATTTAACATGTCAATAAAGGAATAGTAGAGGAATAGCAGTATGACTGTCATGGCTGGCTGACTCCAGAGTGTCTCTGTCTGTCTGCCCCCTCCCACCCACCTGGCTGTCACTGGGTGAAAAGTGATCCAGACACTGACTCAGAGCACAGGACCACCCCAGTGATAGGCTTATCTATCTATCCACTGTCTGTCTGTCTGTCTGTCTGTCTGTCTGTCTATGGGCACTGGGCAGGCCAGGTGAGCCTAGGTCTCCTCTCAAAGAGCTACTGTTGCTCTCTGATGTGCATCGGACCCCTGAATCCCATAGTCTGCCAGCCCCCAGCCCCGCCCCCCCATTCAACCATGAAGGAATGACCACAGTGACTGTAACCAGAGCTAGACATCTTTCTTCTCAGAGACGAAAACCATATCAGTCACAGCCCTCTACAAAGCAACCTTAAAACCATGTCAGAGCACGACCTTGCTCTGACCTTCACTGGTCGGTAATAAAGATTTCAAATGTATGGTTATTATCACATTCATATTCATTTACAAGCAAGGTTTAGGGTTATCCCTTAAATGTAAAGAGAGAGAGAAATTCCACAAGAACAATATCAACTCATAGGTCATCTGTCCTCCCATTGTCCTCCTAGTCATTCTACTCTTCCATCAGTCTGTCCTCCCGTCAGGCATTCTGAGAGCATAGCTTGCTCTAACAGTCTATAGGATGAAGCTTGCTTGGGGCACGCTGCTCATGTGTGGTAGGCTTGGAGAAACATGAATGAATGACAGTAGGGCAGACTATCCTGTGGAGATACTTCCCACACAAGTATCTCTCTCTTTTTCTCCCCATCCCTCTCTCTCTCGGTCTCTCTTCTCTCTCGGTCTCTCTCTCCTTCTTCTCTCTACCCCTCTCCCCTCCCTTTCTCTCTCTTAACAGCAAGTGGGAACCGTAATGTATGTAGACTTGAGGAGAGCAGAGGTAAAAGCTCTGTTTTCTTAGCGAGCACAGCTCAAGTGTATTCAGGTATATTAGATTGCTAGGGGATTGAGCTCCTGTTGGTGGCCATGTTTCCTAAGAAAGCATCTCCTAATTTTGATAAACATCCCCTCAAAGCTGTCATAACCTGAGTATATTGAGCAGCACTATCCAATACTATCTGTGTGAAAACAAAAAGCAAATTCTCTAGAGCTAAATTTAAACTGGTCACTTATGTCAACAACAAAAATATATACAGTGGGGAAAAAAAGTATTTAGTCAGCCACCAATTGTGCAAGTTCTCCCACTTAAAAAGATGAGAGAGGCCTGTAATTTTCATCATAGGTACACGTCAACTATGAGAGACAAATTGAGGAAAAAAAATCCTGAAAATCACATTGTAGGATTTTTAATGAATTAATTTGCAAATTATGGTGGAAAATAAGTATTTGGTCACCTACAAACAAGCAAGATTTCTGGCTCTCACAGACCTGTAACTTCTTCATTAAGAGGCCCCTCTGTCCTCCACTCGTTACCTGTATTAATGGCACCTGTTTGAACTTGTTATCAGTATAAAAGACACCTGTCCACAAACTCAAACAGTCACACTCCAAACTCCACTATGGCCAAGACCAAAGAGCTGTCAAAGGACACCAGAAACAAAATTGTAGACCTGCACCAGGCTGGGAAGACTGAATCTGCAATAGGTAAGCAGCTTGGTTTGAAGAAATCAACTGTGGGAGCAATTATTAGGAAATGGAAGACATACAAGACCACTGATAATCTCCCTCGATCTGGGGCTCCACGCAAGATCTCACCCCGTGGGGTCAAAATGATCACAAGAACGGTGAGCAAAAATCCCAGAACCACACGGGGGACCTAGTGAATGACCTGCAGAGAGCTGGGACCAAAGTAACAAAACCTACCATCAGTAACACACTACGCCGCCAGGGACTCAAATCCTGCAGTGCCAGACGTGTCCCCCTGCTTAAGCCAGTACATGTCCAGGCCCGTCTGAAGTTTGCTAGAGTGCATTTGGATGATCCAGAAGAGGATTGGGAGAATGTCATATGGTCAGATGAAACCAAAATAGAACTTTTTGGTAAAAAAATCAACTCGTCGTGTTTGGACAAAGAATGCTGAGTTGCATCCAAAGAACACCATACCTACTGCGAAGCATGGGGGTGGAAACATCATGCTTTGGGGCTGTTTTTCTGCAAAGGGACCAGGACGACTGATCCGTGTAAAGGAAAGAATGAATGGGGCCATGTATCGTGAGATTTTGAGTGAAAACCTCCTTCCATCAGCAAGGGCATTGAAGATGAAATGTGGCTGGGTCTTTCAGCATGACAATGATCCCAAACACACCGCCCGGGCAACGAAGGAGTGGCTTCGTAAGAAGCATTTCAAGGTCCTGGAGTGGCCTAGCCAGTCTCCAGATCTCAACCCCATAGAAAATCTTTGGAGGGAGTTGAAAGTCCGTGTTGCCCAGCGACAGCCTCAAAACATCACTGCTCTAGAGGAGATCTGCATGGAGGAATGGGCCAAAATACCAGCAACAGTGTGTGAAAACCTTGTGAAGACTTACAGAAAACGTTTGACCTGTGTCATTGCCAACAAAGGGTATATAACAAAGTATTGAGAAACTTTTGTTATTGACCAAATACTTATTTTCCACCATAATTTGCAAATAAATTCATTAAAAATCCTACAATGTGATTTTCAGGATTTTTTTTTCTCATTTTGTCTGTCATAGTTGGCGTGTACCTATGATGAAAATTACAGGCCTCATCTTTTTAAGTGGGAGAACTTGCACAATTGGTGGCTGACCAATACTTTTTTCCCCACTGTATATATAAACTTTGATTTGTCACGTGTCAAATACAACTGGTGTAGACTTTACCGTATTTGAGATAGATACTGTGTGTACATGAAAGCAGGGTAAAGTGGCTAGGCATCAGGATTGATAATAATAAGACAAAAAAATAAAAATAATAATGTTTCTAATTTCTCACGTTTAGCAGAGCTGGGGGAGTAGAGTTACAGTGCATACACAACCTCAGAGAATGCACCACTGTCCTTGAGGTAAACGTGCTGCTGTAACGGCAGCTACCTCTGCTATGTACAATAAGATACTGGGCCCAGATATGCAACAAAGCACTTTCGTTACTATTCTCAGATAAGAGAGAGAGAGAAAGAGAGAGAGAGCGAAAGAGAGAGAGGCTATACTTAAAGAGATAAGAAGAGTCATTCACTCTCAGATACTTGCCAATTCAACACATCATTAAATCTCCGTCCCTCACCTGAGAGAGGGGAACCCTACACTACCTGTAGCACAAAAGAAAGGGACTGCCCCACTAACCCCAAATTACACCATCACAGAGAAAGAGGAGACAGAGATGTCTTTTTGTTGAGGCCAGTATAGTAAAGAAAGGACTGTGTAACTAAAGTAATGTACTTACTGTGGTCCATAGAATTATGTTTAAGAGGAAATCTTCAATGGTCTTAAGTTATAAGCTAAGCCTGAACAAAAAGACATCAACTCTGTTACTAATTGCTCCTGTAAATCGCTCTGGATAAGAGCGTCTACTAAATGACTAAAATGTAAATGTAAATGTTAGTCTATAGCACTGGCTCACACTGTGACCAATTGGTGACTGTCTCACAGACTGACAGCACGCAGCACGCTGGCACCTCTAATGTTTCCATTCAGCATACATATTCCTCATTCAATTCAGTATGGTATAATGATAAAATTGGTATGATGACACATTAATTCTCCGGTCACAACAAGTTATGAGTTCCAAAGTGAGAATATAAGCCTACTATTATCCAATTGAATTAAACAGTGTGGTAAAGATGGGTAAATGTCTTCCACTTATGGTCACCCCAGGGTCTGATCTGATGCCATGTTTCTGTGTTTTTCTCTCTTGCCATTTCTTAATCCTGGTATTTCCTGAGCACAGCAAGACACCATAGTTAACACAGGACAAACAGGTGCATATGGCTTGGTAAAGTTAGCCCAGGGATTCTCTCTGAAGTCTACAGTAACTTCCCACTGCCCTCTACTGGTTAGCCTGGTTAACCAAACACTGCATTTCCAGAACATTAGTAGGGGTGCTCTGAGAAGCTTAAAATGGCAAGTTTCCTAAAAGTTCCCCAAACATTTGACTTGACAGAGCTCTCCAGGGATGTTCCCATGCGGTGGCTATAATGTTTTCTCTATACATTAGGACTAAATTAGAACATTATTTAACATTGTATGAACGTTGCCTGTTTGCTGGGTTAATACTTACAAGCTTGGCTTGGCTTGGTTTGGCTTAACTCAGTAGTGTGAAAAAGGGTTAACTTTCCTTACCAGCCTCTCCTTAAAGATCATGGACCGCAGCCATTTGAAGTCGAGAGCTTTGAAGGCAGAGAGGACGAAGAGGGAGTCCTGTTCGTAGTGTTCAGTCTTCTGGATGGCTCCCTCTGGGTAGGTGATACGCATGGTGGTCTTGGAGCCCACATCCTTTTCATAGCCAGACACTGGGGCCTCGTTCAACCTGCAACACACACAGGTGGACTGGGATTAGGAATCGATAAACACAGGGTTCTCACAATCACAGAACCTGGGCTCTTTCTCAATTTGTCTTTCCTCAATTCCTCACATCCTCTCTCTTCGCCTCCTTCTCAAAACATATCGGAGGGAAGGAACTTCAGATGTTCTCCTCTAGAGCTCTTGAGAAGGAGGTGAGAGAGGATGGAAGGAATCGAGGAAAGATTATTTAAGAATCCTAGTGTTAATGTGCCTTAACTGACCTTGCAACCACATCGTACTCGTCAATCCTCACACCCATAGACTTGTTGGCCAGAATACCACCATTTCCCATGATGATGCACTTCTTACAACTCTGACTAGAAGAGCAGGGAAACAAACAGCAGAAAAAAACGAGTTCTATGAGGTTTGTGAAGTGAGGAACATGCCAAGTACTGCACAGTGATTCATTTGATTCTGATATGATATGTAGTTGGGCTATCGCTATTGGGCCTTACGTTTTATAGAATATGACCTATGTTTAGTCTGAGTCCTACATTCCATGTGGAAAAATAAACACATTCTCGATTTCCTTAGTTGATGAAATCAGGTTGGCAGATTCTAGTGGCTATGGAAAGAACCAAGCCCAAAAAAGACAGAATCCTGGCCAGAAGTGAAATTATAAAACTACCAAAACTGCCCAACATATGGCCTGTGTGATTAGAATTCATTCATCTTTATGTTGGAAATAAAATTACTCAGCAAAGTGTCCTGGATTGGTAAAACATATTTCTAGCCTGGTCCCGGATCTGTTTGTGCTTTCTAGCCAACTCATATCCAATGGTCGTTTTGGCGTGACAATGACCATAGGAGTTGGCAAGACAGCACAAACAGATCTGGGACCAGGCAATAGCTTTTCTGAGAAAGCTCCAGAGTTTTCTGAATGTCCTGGCATGACCCCTTTTAAAGTCCCCCAGTCATCCCTGTTTTTCTAATAGAGCTGTTATGGTGCTAGAGGTGTGACATACCTGTCCAGCTCATCTCCCAGACCATAGCGCTTTGTGGCTGTCAGAATATTATCTATGATCTTTTCTGAGGAGAGAAGAGGAGAAAAACACAGCATCTGAGTAGAAGATGAAAGTCCTGTAATAAAGAGGCTCTCATCCACATATATTCCACTCTGCATCACCACCTCAGCAGAGAGACCAAGGTAGTGTAGACTAGTAAACCTGGTGGACTTTGTCACTTTGATAAATGATCCAGGGAATGGAGCCAGAGGAGAGTCTGGGTGGGCTGACAGAGGAGAGGAGAACAGAACAGAACAGAACACTTCTTCATGTTATACAACCATCAGAGATATCTGGGTGGCCAGGCAGGGAGGTAAGAGCAGGGCCTCATACACAACATGTACACCTCCTGGGTCGGAGCAGAGAAGCAGAGTCCCAAATGGCACCCTATTCCCTATACAGTGCACTACTTTTGACCAGAGCCCTATGGGTGCAATTTAGGACACAGTTATACTGTATACAGCTTAAGACACTGAGAGGAAAAACGATAGGGCATGAAGAAATACCGGTTAGAGGAATGGCATTTTTAAACAAGCACATTCTCCAGGCTGACGTGGGCAACAATCCTTGGACCTCAGAGAATGAGGTTACATCACCATCGACCTCAGAATACAGGCCTTCATGACACTTCTGGAGTCTTAGATGCTCTGGGTCTTTCCACACAACACGATATAACTGGCTATTTATATATATCTAGCCAGTTATTCTAGGAAGAAAAAAAAGTGTAGAGGAAAGAATAACTTCAATCTGGATGTTTTCTATGCAATTGACGAGGATAAATACACTTGCCCTATAATTCAGGGGATCAGGATGAAACTAATTGGGAAAACAGTTGTAAACTCTGAAACGCTGGGCCATTTGTCACGAGGTGAAAGTCCACACGATTTGACTGTATAGCCTAGCAGTTGCGTGCTATTCATGATTATTGACATTCAACTAAATTGCCAGAGCATTAAATTGCCATTAGACACTGTTTCTCAGACGCAATGGAGATCATTACATGGAATCGTACACCCACATGACCCGAGGATGACATTTTAGTCAGAAATAATGGAATTTATGTAATTACAGAGTTATGTAATCAGACTTGAACCTTTTCATTTGTCATGAGTCATTTTTTTAATGTATTTGTATGGAATCAGTCCATAAAGACTGAGTCCCTATTTGACACGTGATTTATTTATTTTATTTTGTATTTTTACATCCCTTTTTCTCCCCAATTTTGATCTTGTCTCATCGCTGCAACTCCCCAACGGGCTCGGGAGAGGCGAAGGTGGAGTCATGCGTCCTCCGAAACATGACCCGCCTAACCGTGCTCCGTAACACCCGCCAGCTTAACCCGGAAGTACCAATGTGCCGGAGGAAACACTGTTCAACTGGCGACCGGGGTCAGCCTGCAGGCACCCAACCCGCCACAAGGAGTCGCTAGAACGCAATGAGCAAAGTGAAGCCCCCCTGGCCAAACCTGGACGACGCTGGGCCAATTGTGCGCCGTCCTATGGGACTCCCGGCCACGGCCGGTTGTGGCACATTCCGGGAATGAACCCAGGTCTGTAGTAACGCCACTGCGATGCAGTGCCTTAGACCGCTGCGCCACTCGGGAGGCCCTTGACATGTGATTTAAACAAATGACACAGTTCCGTGTCACACAACATCCCATGACACAATCTACTATAGAATAATTAAGGGTCGCTCAGAGGCAGTCAACAGCATTGACGTGGAGACAGTTACAGCTCCGTCCAAAATTACTCGGATATCTGTAGTGTGACTAACACTGGAGAGATAGGGAGGGAGAGGGCTGCATCTCAAATCACACCCTTTTCCCGATATAGTGCACTGCTTTTGGTCAAAAGTTGTGCACTACAGTGGGGAAAAAAAGTATTTAGTCAGCCACCAATTGTGCAAGTTCTCCCACTTAAAAAGATGAGAGAGGCCTGTAATTTTCATCATAGGTACACGTCAACTATGACAGACAAATTGAGGAAAAAAAATCCAGAAAATCACATTGTAGGATTTTTAATCAATTTATTTGCAAATTATGGTGGAAAATAAGTATTTGGTCACCTACAAACAAGCAAGATTTCTGGCTCTCACAGACCTGTAACTTCTTCTTTAAGAGGCTCCTCTGTCCTCCACTCGTTACCTGTATTAATGGCAACTGTTTGAACTTGTTATCAGTATAAAAGACACCTGCCCACAACCTCAAACAGTCACACTCCAAACTCCACTATGGCCAAGACCAAAGAGCTGTCAAAGGACACCAGAAACAAAATTGTAGACCTGCACCAGGCTGGGAAGACTGAATCTGCAATAGGTAAGCAGCCTGGTTTGAAGAAATCAACTGTGGGAGCAATTATTAGGAAATGGAAGACATACAAGACCACTGATAATCTCCCTCGATCTGGGGCTCCACGCAAGATCTCACCCCGTGGGGTCAAAATGATCACAAGAACGGTGAGCAAAAATCCCAGAACCACACGGGGGGGACCTAGTGAATGACCTTCATTCACTAGGTCAACTATGACAGACAAAATGAGGAAAAAAAATCCAGAAAATCACATTGTAGGATTTTTAATGAATTTATTTGCAGATTATGGTGGAAAATAATTATTTGGTCAATAACAAAAGTTTGTCAATACTTTGTTATATACCCTTTGGTGGCAATGACACAGGTCAAACGTTTTCTGTAAGTCTTCACAAGGTTTTCACACACTGTTGCTGGTATTTTGGCCCATTCCTCCATGCAGATCTCCTCTAGGGCAGTGATGTTTTGGGGCTGTCGCTGGGCAACACAGACTTTCAACTCCCTCCAAAGATTTTCTATGGGGTTGAGATCTGGAGACTGGCTAGGCCACTCCAGGACCTTGAAATGCTTCTTACGAAGCCACTCCTTCGTTGCCCGGGCGGTGTGTTTGGGATCATTGTCATGCTGAAAGACCCAGTCACATTTAATCTTTAATGCCATTGCTGATGGAAGGAGGTTTTCACTCAAAATGTCACGATACATGGCCCCATTCATTCTTTCCTTTACACGGATCAGTCGTCCTGGTCCCTTTGCAGAAAAACAGCCCCAAAGCATGATGTTTCCACCCCCATGCTTCACAGTAGGTATGGTGTTCTTTGGATGCAACTCAGCATTCTTTGTCCTCCAAACACGACGAGTTGATTTTTTACCAAAAAGTTCTATTTTGGTTTCATCTGACCATATGACATTCTCCCAATCCTCTTCTGGATCATCCAAATGCACTCTAGCAAACTTCAGACGGGCCTGGACATGTACTGGCTTAAGCAGGGGGACACGTCTTGCACTGCAGGATTTGAGTCCCTGGCGGCGTAGTGTGTTACTGATGGTAGGCTTTGTTACTTTGGTCCCAGCTCTCTGCAGGTCATTCACTAGGTCCCCCCGTGTGGTTCTGGGATTTTTGCTCACCGTTCTTGTGATCATTTTGACCCCACGGGGTGAGATCTTGCGTGGAGCCCCAGATCGACGGAGATTATCAGTGGTCTTGTATGTCTTCCATTTCCTAATAATTGCTCCCACAGTTGATTTCTTCAAACCAAGCTGCTTACCTATTGCAGATTCAGTCTTCCCAGCCTGGTGCAGGTCTACAATTTTGTTTCTGGTGTCCTTTGACAGCTCTTTGGTCTTGGCCATAGTGGAGTTTGGAGTGTGACTGTTTGAGGTTGTGGACAGGTGTCTTTTATACTGATAAGTTCAAACAGGTGCCATTAATACAGGTAACGAGTGGAGGACAGAGGAGCCTCTTAAAGAAGAAGTTACAGGTCTGTGAGAGCCAGAAATCTTGCTTGTTTGTAGGTGACCAAATACTTATTTTCCACCATAATTTGCAAATAGATTCATAAAAAATCCTACAATGTGAGTTTCTGGATTTTTTTTCCTCAATTTGTCTGTCATAGTTGACGTGTACCTATGATAAAAATTACAGGCCTCTCTCATCTTTTTAAGTGGGAGAACTTGCACAATTGGTGGCTGACTAAATACTTTTTTCCCCCACTGTATGTTCAGGCAGAAGGAGAGACCACATGTTCAGTGTGATCCCACAAACTGCCCTACTACCGAGGCTCAGAACAGAAAACGCCCAGAACGTGTTGGTTGGATTGGAAAAGAGAGTCTGTGTTGGTTGGGCATCCTGGTTCAGATCAGCCATGCGGATGAGGGCAGGCAGTCAGGGTACAAATACCTCACTGATTATTACTGATTAACACATCTCAATGAGAATAACCTGTTTAAATAAAGGTTAAATGAAATAAAACTGATTAGCTGATGCTGTGTTGAAGACAAGGCTACATGCTGTAGCTAATCATGCCATCATTAACATGTGTTTGGATGGGATACTTGTGGTGTGAGGATCAAAAGCTTGGGGCTGGGACTGGGTGTGGTAATCAGGGCCTGTGACTGGTAGGCAGAAGGATGTGATGGTCAGACAGTGGTGCTGTGTTGGTGCTTCTCAATGTTACTGACAAAAGGCAGGGCATTGATGGACACAGGTCTCAGAGTCAGACAGATTTCTACGAGAACACTAGCCAGCTAACACCCTTCCTCTAGCACTACTGGGTGATCTGAAAAGTCATAGTCAATCGATTATTAACATAATAATACTATTAGCAAAAAAAAATATTTTCAATTCACAATCTGTAGAAACAATGAGAATAGAAAGGTTCAGAACTTTTGTAAGACATCACAGTACAGTTGAAATATATATGGCAAATAGAAATCCTATATGGATGGTGTTCAAAGATAGATGGGAGGTGTTGAATGGAATTGAAGGATGGGACTAATAACAACTAACAACAAACAATAACAAGATAACTAATAATGTAGGCACGCTGTGTCCATAATAAGTGTATGGGTTGTAGGTTGGGAGCTTTTGTGAAGGAGCACAGTTAGAAAGATATGGCATATAGAAGAATGTATGTATGTACAGTGGGGAAAAAAAGTATTTAGTCAGCCACCAATTGTGCAAGTTCTCCCACTTAAAAAGATGAGAGAGGCCTGTAATTGTCATCATAGGTACACGTCAACTATGACAGACAAATTGAGGAAAAAAATCCAGAAAAATCCCATTGTAGGATTTTTAATGAATTTATTTGCAAATTATGGTGGAAAATAAGTATTTGGTCACCTACAAACAAGCAAGATTTCTGGCTCTCACAGACCTGTAACTTCTTCTTTAAGAGGCTCCTCTGTCCTCCACTCGTTACCTGTATTAATGGCACCTGTTTGAACTTGTTATCAGTATAAAAGACACCTGTCCACAACCTCAAACAGTCACACTCCAAACTCCACAATGGCCAAGACCAAAGAGCTGTCAAAGGACACCAAAAACAAAATTGTAGACCTGCACCTGGCTGGGAAGACTGAATCTGCAATAGGTAAGCAGCTTGGTTTGAAGAAATCAACTGTGGGAGCAATTATTAGGAAATGGAAGACATACAAGACCACTGATAATCTCCCTCGATCTGGGGCTCCACGCAAGATCTCACCCCGTGGGGTCAAAATGATCACAAGAACGGTGAGCAAAAATCCCAGAACCACACGGGGGGACCTAGTGAATGACCTGCAGAGAGCTGGGACCAAAGTAACAAAGCCTACCATCAGTAACACACTACGCCGCCAGGGACTCAAATCCTGCAGTGCAAGACGTGTCCCCCTGCTTAAGCCAGTACATGTCCAGGCCCGTCTGAAGTGCATTTGGATGATCCAGAAGAGGATTGGGAGAATGTCATATGGTCAGATGAAACCAAAATATAACTTTTTGGTAAAAACTCAACTCGTCATGTTTGGAGGACAAAGAATGCTGAGTTGCATCCAAAGAACACCATACCTACTGTGAAGCATGGGGTTGGAAACATCATGCTTTGGGGCTGTTTTCTGCAAAGGGACCAGGACGACTGATCCGTGTAAAGGAAAGAATGAATGGGGCCATGTATCGTGAGATTTTGAGTGAAACCCTCCTTCCATCAGCAAGGGCATTGAAGATGAAACATGGCTGGGTCTTTCAGCATGACAATGATCCCAAACACACCGCCCGGGCAACGAAGGAGTGGCTTCGTAAGAAGCATTTCAAGGTCCTGGAGTGGCCTAGCCAGTCTCCAGATCTCAACCCCATAGAAAATCTTTGGAGGGAGTTGAAAGTCTGTGTTGCCCAGCGACAGCCCCAAAACATCACTGCTCTAGAGGAGATCTGCATGGAGGAATGGGCCAAAATACCAGCAACAGTGTGTGAAAACCTTGTGAAGACTTACAGAAAACGTTTGACCTGTGTCATTGCCAACAAAGGGTATATAACAAAGTATTGAGAAACTTTTGTTATTGACCAAATACTTATTTTCCACCATCATATGCCAATAAATTCATTAAAAATCCTACAATGTGATTTTCTGGATTTTTTTTCTTATTTTGTCTGTCATAGTTGACGTGTACCTATGATGAAAATTACAGGCCTCTCTCATCTTTTTAAGTGGGAGAACTTGCACAATTGGTGGCTGACTAAATACTTTTTTTCCCCACTGTATATGTATATATATGTATATATGTGTGTGTATATATGTATACGTCTGCTAAATGACTCAAATGTAAATGTAAATATATATATATTTTTAAAAAACATGGGGGATTGGAAGTGATGCAGACAATTACATTGATGGAAGTTACAATCTATCTGCAATATTAAGCTGATCTACCCCCCCCCCCCAAAAAAAAAAAACACCCTTCCTCTGATACCGAGAACCATCAAGACATGATCTTAACATGTTCTGCACACGCAACATGGCGAGCTAGACTACACAGCCATCCTCCTGATACCTTTCCAGAGATATTTAACACAACTTGAGAGCACTGACACTATCGTTATCATCACTACATTTAGCCAGATTTATATTAAAACAGATTCCATTACATTTATATTGAACCCAAAATATTTATGTAAAACAACAAAAATTGATGATTAAACACTTGAATTAAATGTTTTAGAACGGATAAGCAAGGGGCAGGAAGAGGGGGCAGGTTGATGCTTTGCTGTGATAGCCTGATCCCTACATAGCAGCCTGATCCCTGTATTGCAGCCTGATCCCTGCATAGCAGCCTGATCCCTGCACAGAAGTCTGATCCCTGCACAGAAGTCTGATCCCTGCATAGAAGCCTGATCCCTGCATAGAAGCCTGATCCCTGCATAGAGGCCTGAGATCTGCATAGAGGACTGATCCCTGCATAGAGGCCTGATCCCTGCATAGAGGCCTGATCCCTGCATTACTTGGAGCAGCAGTGATGTTCTTCTCGATAAGGCCAGTATTTGGACATGGTGTTCTCTCCCTCGTCCGAGCACTGACCCAGAGCCCATAGCTACATCCTCCTACCTGTAGGTGAGTTACTTGGCTTTTTCCAGTCAACAGTGTACTCTCCCAGGGGCTCCCCATTCTTCATGGTCATTCAACTAGGATCTGACTAACTATGAACAAAGACATGTAGTATATGAAAGAAATAGATATAAAACTGAGGTCCTTACCTTGCGTTTTCATTCCAAAAGGTGGGAAAAATTTGCTGATCTTGGAGAATCGTCTAAAGTTTGGATCGAGGAACATGGGAGCTGGTTTAGTGAACCTGGAGATAAACGGAGAGAGCACAAGTTATAAAAAGTGAGAGTGAGACTAGTGAGAATTAACAGGCCATAAATAAGAGCAGCCAGCCAGCCAGACACGGACAGACAGACACACAGACACGGACAGACAGACACACAGACAGACAGACAGAGATACGGACAGACAGACAAACAGACATGGACAGACAGAAAGACAGACAGACAGCCCCCATGTGGAGGTAAGGCAGGAGATGCTCTGATTAATGTGAGGCAGCATGCTTTACAGGATTACAGGAGTTGTGTTTCATGTAATCCACTGGCTGTCTCCGTCTTTATCAGCACCCAGAGCAGAGAGGAGAGACGTCTGACTTACTGTTACAGTTGAACCATGAGAGGAAAAAAACAAATCATGACTTAAGCTGAGTGAACACTGTCAGAAATGCATGGGAACACTATAATAACTACAATGGGTTAAATAGTGGTCAATGGGAATCTTCTGTTGTACTCTCCAGTGTCTTAGTATCAGTGGTTGGTCAGAAAAGGCATCTTTAGCATCATCCCTAACATGGTTGACCAACAGGCTATACCTCAGTCTCCTCTGTCTGTGAATGACTAGCCACATCATCTTGAGAGAGCACTCCGAGGTCTAACTTACTGATATTTGTATTTATTTTGGAACCCCATCACCTACTCTTAATGGGGTCCAGCAAAATTAAGGCAGTTATACCATTTTAAAAACATTACAATACATTCACAGATTTCACAACACACTGTGTGCCCTCAGGCCCCTACTCCACCACTACCACATATCTACAATACAAAATCTATGTGTACGTGTGTGTATAGTGTGTATTGTTATCGTGTGTGTGTATGCATGCGTCTGTGCCTATGTTTGTGTTTTTTAAAATCTAATTGTACTGCTTGCATCAATTACTTGATGTGGAATAGAGTTCCATGTAGTCATGGCTCTATGTAGTACTGTGCGCCTCCCATAGTCTGTTCTGAACTTGGGGACTGTGAAGAGACCTCTGGTGGCATGTCTTGTGGGGTATGCATGGGTGTCCGAGCTGTGTGCCAGTAGTTCAATCAGAAAGCTCGGTGCATTCAACATGTCAATACCTCTCATAAATACAATTAGTGATGAAGTCAACCTCTCCTCCAATTTGAGCCAGGAGAGATTGACATGCATATTATTAATGTTCGCTCTCTGTGTACATCCAAGGGCCAGCTGTGCTGCCCTGTTCTGAGCCAATTGCAATTTTCTTAAGTCCCTTTTTGTGGCACCTGACCACATGACTGAACAGTAGTCCAGGTGCGACAAAACTAGGACATGTAGGACCTGCCTTGTTGATAGTGCTGTTAAGAAGGTACAGTAGCGCTTTATTATGGACAGACTTCTCCCCATCTTAGCTACTGTATCAATATGTTTTGACCATGACCGTTTACAATCCAGGGTTACTCCAAGCAGTTTAGTCACCTCAACTTGCTCAATTTCCACATGATTTATTACAAGATTTAGTTGAGGTTTAGGGTTTAGTGACTAAACCCAAATACAATGCTTTCAAAACGTTATACAGCTGCACCATCGAGAGCATCCTGACTGGTTGCATCACCACCTGGTATGGCAACTGCTCGGCCTCCGACCGCAAGGCACTACAGAGGGTAGTGCGTGAGGCCCAGTACATCACTGGGGCCAAGCTTCCTGCCATCCAGGACCTCTATACCAGGCAGTGTCAGAGGAAGGCCCTAAAAATTGTCAAAGACTCCAGCTACCCTAGTCATAGACTGTTCTCTCTGCTACCGCATGGCAAGCGGTACCGGAGCGCCAAGTCTAGGTATTTTCTCTTCTTTTTTTTTAAAACAGCATTGTTTGTTAAGGGCTTGTAAGTAAGCATTTCACTGTAAGGTCTACTACACCTGTTGTATTTGGCGCATGTGGCAAATAAACATTGATTTGATTTAGTTAAAAAAATATTTAGGACTAACTTATTCCTTGCCACCCACTCTGAAACTAACTGCAGCTCTTAAGTGTTGCAGTCATTTCAGTCGCTGAAGAAGCTGATGTGTAGAGTGTTGAGTCATCCGCATACATAGACACACTGGCTTTACTCAAAGATTGAAAAAAGTAAGGTGCCTAGACAGCTTCCCTGGGGAATTCCTGATTCTAGCTGGATTATGTTGGAGAGCCTTCCATTAAAGAACACCCACTGTGTTCTGTTAGACAGGTAACTCTTTATCCACAATATAGCAGGGGGTGTAAGCCATAACACATACAGTTGAAGTCGGAAGTTTACATACACCTTAGCCAAATACATTTAAACTCAGTTTTTCACAATTCCTGACATTTAATCCTAGTAGAAATTCCCTGTTTTAGGTCAGTTAGGATCACCACTTTATTTTAATAATGTGAAATGTCAGAATAATAGTAGAGAGAATGATTTATTTCAGCTTTTATTTCTTTCATCACATTCCCAGTGGGTCAGAAGTTTACATACACTCATTAGTATTTGGTAGCATTGCCTTTAAATTGTTTAACTTGGGTCAAATGTTTCGGGTAGCCTTCCACAAGCTTCCCAAAATAAGTTGGGTGAATTTTGGCCCATTCCTCCTGACAGAGCTGGAGTAACTGAGTCAGGTTTGTAGGCCTCCTTGCTCGCACACCCTTTTTCAGTTCTGCCCACAAATCTTCTATAGGATTGAGGTCAGGGCTTTATGATGGCCACTCCAATACCTTGACTTTGTTGTCCTTAAGCCATTTTGCCACAACTTTGGAAGTATGCTTGGGGTCATTGTCCATTTGGAAGACCCATTTGCGACCAAGCTTTAACTTCCTGACTGATGTCTTGAGATTTTGCTTCAATATATCCACATATTTTTCCTTCCTCATGATGCCATCTATTTTGTGAAGTGCACCAGTCCCTCCTCCAGCAAAGCACCCCCACAGCATGATGCTGGCACCCCCATGCTTCACGGTTGGGATGGTGTTCTTCGGCTTGCAAGCATCCCCTTTTTTCCCCCAAACATAACGATGGTCATTATAGCCAAACAGTTCTATTTTCTTTCATCAGACCAGAGGACACTTCTCCAAAAAGTACAATCTTTGTCCTCATATGCAGTTGCAAACCGTAGTCTGGCTTTTTTATGGCGGTTTTGGAGCAGTGGCTTTTTCCTTGCTGAGCGGCCATTCAGGTTATGTCGATATAGGACTTGTTTTACTGTGGATATACAGTGGGGAGAACAAGTATTTGATACACTGCCGATTTTGCAGGTTTTCCTACTTACAAAGCATGTAGAGGTCTGTAATTTTTATCATAATTACACTTCAACTGTGAGAGACGGAATCTTAAACAAAAATCCAGAAAATCACATTTTATGATTTTTAAGTAATTAATTTGCATTTTATTGCATGACATAAGTATTTGATCACCTACCAATCAGTAAGAATTCCGTCTCTCACAGACCTGTTAGTTTTTCTTTAAGAAGCCCTCCTGTTCTCCACTCATTATCTGTATTAACTGCACCTGTTTGAACTCGTTACCTGTATAAAAGACACCTGTCCACACACTCAATCAAACAGACTCCAACCTCTCCACAATGGCCAAGACCAGAGAGAGAGTGTGTAAGGACATCAGGGATAAAATTGTAGACCTGCACAAGGCTGGGATGGGCTACAGGACAATAGGCAAGCAGCTTGGTGAGAAGGCAACAACTGTTGGCGCAATTATTAGAAAATGGAAGAAGTTCAAGATGACGGTCAATCACCCTCGGTCTGGAGCTCCATGCAAGATCTCACCTCGTAGGGCATCAATGATCATGAGGAAGGTGAGGGATCAGCCCAGAACTACACGGCAGGACCTGGTCAATGACCTGAAGAGAGCTGGGACCACAGTCTCAAAGAAAACCATTAGTAACACACTACGCCGTCATGGATTAAAATCCTGCAGCGCACGCAAGGTCCCCCTGCTCAAGCCAGCGCATGTCCAGGCCCGTCTGAAGTTTGCCAATGACCATCTGGATGATCCAGAGGAGGAATGGGAGAAGGTCATGTGGTCTGTTGAGACAAAAATAGAGCTTTTTGGTCTATACTCCACTCGCCGTGTTTGGAGGAAGAAGAAGGATGAGTACAACCCCAAGAACACCATCCCAACCGTGAAGCATGGAGGTGGAAACATCATTCTTTGGGGATGCTTTTCTGCAAAGGGGACAGGACGACTGCACCGTATTGAGGGGAGGATGGATGGGGCCATGTATCGCGAGATCTTGGCCAACAACCTCCTTCCCTCAGTAAGAGCATTGAAGATAGGTCGTGGCTGGGTCTTCCAGCATGACAACAACCCAAAACACACAGCCAGGGCAACTAAGGAGTGGCTCCGTAAGAAGCATCTCAAGGTCCTGGAGTGGCCTAGCCAGTCTCCAGACCTGAACCCAATAGAAAATCTTTGGAGGGAGCTGAAAGTCCGTATTGCCCAGCGACAGCCCCAAAACCTGAAGGATCTGGAGAAGGTCTGTATGGAGGAGTGGGCCAAAATCCCTGCTGCAGTGTGTGCAAACCTGGTCAAGACCTACAGGAAACGTATGATCTCTGTAATTGCAAACAAAGGTTTCTGTACCAAATATTAAGTTCTGCTTTTCTGATGTATCAAATACTTATGTCATGCAATAAAATGCAAATTAATTACTTAAAAATCATACAATGTGATTTTCTGGATTTTTGTTTTAGATTCCGTCTCTCACAGTTGAAGTGTACCTATGATACAAATGACAGACCTCTACATGCTTTGTAAGTAGGAAAACCTGCAAAATCGGCAGTGTATCAAATACTTGTTCTCCCCACTGTAGATACTTTGGTACATGTTTCCTCCAGCATCTTCAAAAGGTCCTTTGCTGTTGTTCTGGGATTGATTTGCACTTTTCGCATCAAAGTACGTTCATCTCTAGGAGACAGAATGCGTCTCCTTCCTGGGGGTATGACGGTTGCGTGGTCCCATTGTGTTTATACTTGCGTACTATTGTTTGTACAGATGAACGTGGTATCTTCAGGCGTTTGGAAATTGCTCCAAAGGATGAACCAGACTTGTGGAGGTCTACAATTGTTTTTCAGAGGTCTTGGCTGATTTCTTTTGATTTTCCCATGATGTCAAGCAAAGAGGCACTGAGTTTGAAGGTAGGCCTTGAAATACATCCACATGTACAATCGTGGTTAAAAGTTTTGAGAATTACACAAATACTAATTTTCACAAAGTCTGCTGCCTCAGTTTTGATGATGGCTATTTGCATATACTCCAGAATGTCATGAGAGTGATCAGATGAATTGCAATGAATTGCAAAGTCCCTCTTTGCCATGAAAATGATCTTAATCCCCAAAAAACATTTCCACTGCATTTCAGCCCTGCCACAAAAGGACCAGCTGCCATCATGTCAGTGATTCTCTCGTTAACACAGGTGAGAGTGTTGACGAGGACAAGGCTGGAGACTCTGTCATGCTGATTGAGTTAGAATAACAGACTGGAAGCTTTAAACAGAGGGTGGTGCTTGAAATCTAGTAAGATTGCACCAAAATCAACCATTTATCGGATCATCAAGAACTTCAAGGAGAGAGGTTCAATTGTTGTGAAGAAGGCATCAGGGTGCCCAAGAAAGTCCAGCAAGCGCCAGGACCGTCTCCTAAAGTTGAGTCAGCTGCGGGATCGGGACACCACCAATGCAGAGCTTGCTCAGGAATGGCAGCAGGCAGGTGTGAGTGCATCTGCACGCACAGTGAGGCGAAGACTTTTGGAGGATGGCCTGGTGTCAAGAAGGGCAGCAAAGAAGCCACTTCTCTCCACGAAAAACATCAGGGTCAGACTGATATTCTGCAAAAGGTACAGGGATTGGACTGCTGAGGACTGGGGTAAAGTCATTTTCTCTGATGAATCCCCTTTCCGATTGTTTGGGGCATCCGGAAAACACCTTGTCCGGTGTAGCTCAGTTGGTAGAGCATGGCGCTTGCAACGCCAGGGTTGTGTGTTCGATTCCCACGGGGGGCCAGTATGAAAAATAAATAAATAATAATTGTATGCACTCACTAACTGTAAGTCGCTCTGGATAACAGCGTCTGCTAAATGACTAAAATGTCAAATGTGAGCGCTACCATCAGTCCTGTTGCATGCCAACAGTAAAACATCCTGAGACCATTCATGTGTGGGGTTGCTTCTCAGCCAATTGAGTGGGCTCACTCACAATTTTGCCTAAGAATGGTACCAACACATCCTCCGAGAGCAACTTCTCCCAACCATCCAAGAACAGTTTGGTGATGACCAATGCCTTTTCCAGCATGATGGAGCACCTTGCCATAAGGCAAAAGTGATAACTAAGTGGCTCGGGGAACAAAACATCGAAATTTGGGTCCATGGCCAGGAAACTCCCCAGACCTTAATCCCATTGAGAACTTGTGGTCGATCCTCAAGAGGCGGGTGGACAAACAAAAACCCACAACTTCTGACAAACTCCAAGCATTGATTATGCAACAATGGGCTGCCATCAGTCAGGATGTGGCCCAGAAGTTAATTGACAGCATGCCAGGGCAGATTGCAGAGGTCTTGAAAAAGAAGGGTCAACACTGCAAATATTGACTCTTTGCATAAACTTAATGTAATTGTCAATAAAAGCCTTTGACACTTATGGAATGCTTGTAATTATACTTCAGTATACCTTAGTAACATCTGACAAAAATATCTCATAACACTGAAGCAGCGAACTTTGTGAAGAACAATACTTGTGTCATTCTCAAAACTTTTGACCACAACTGTACACCTCCAATTGCCTAAAATGATGTAAATTAGCCTATCAGAAGCTTCTAAAGCCATGACATCATTTTCTGGAATTTTCCAAGCTGTTTAAAGGCACAATCAACTTAGTGTATGTAAACTTCTGACCCACTGGAATTGTGATACAGTGAATTATAAGTGAAATAATCTGTCTGTAAACAATTGTTGGAAATGCACAAAGTAGATATCCTAACCGACTTTCCAAAACTATAGTTTGTTAACAAGAAATTTGTGGAGTGGTTGAAAAACAAGTTTTAATGACTCCAACCTAAGTGTATGTAAACTTCCGACTTCAACTGTATGTTTTTTCAGCAGCAGACTATGATTGATAATGTCAAAAGCCACACTGAAGTCTAACAAAACAGCCCCCACAATCTTTTTATCATCAATTTCTCTTAGCCAAGTGCTATGCTTGTTGAATGCCCTTCCCTATAAGCGTGCTGAAAGTCTGTTGTCAATTTGTTTACTGTAAAATAGCATTGCAATTTTTTCCAAAAGTTTACTAAGGGTTGGTAAAAGGCTGATTGGTTGGCTATTTGAGCCAGTAAAGGGGACTTTACTATTCTTAGGTAGCGGAATGACTTTTGCTTCCCTCCAGGCTTGGGGGCACACACTTTCTAGTAGGCTTAAATAGAAAATATGGCAAATAGGAGTGGCAATATCATTCGCTATTATCCTCAGTAATTTTCCATCCAAGTTGTCAGACCCAGATGGCTTGTCATTGTTGATAAACAACAATACTTTTTTCACCTCTTCCACAATCACTTTACAGAATTCAAAATTACAATGCTTGTCTTTCATAATTTGGTCAGATATACTTGGATGTCAGCGTTTGTTGCTGGCATGTCATGCCTAAGTTTGCTAATCTTGCCAACGAAAAAATCATTAAAGTAGTTGGCAATATCAGTCGGTTTTGTGATGAATGAGCAATCTAATACAATGAATGATGGAGCTGAGATTGCCTATTTTCCCAACATTTCAATTAAGGAGCTCCAAAGCTTTTTACTATCATTCTTTATGTAATTTATCTGTTTCATAGTGTTGTTTCTTCTTCTTTTTATTCAGTTTAGTCACATGATTTCACAATTTGCAATATGTTTGCCAATCGGTTGTGCAGCCTTATTTGCCATTTATTTTGCCTCATCCCTCTCAACCATAACATATTTTAATTCCTCATCAATCCACGGGGATTTAACCGTTTTTACAGTCATTTTCTTAATGGGTGCATGCTTATTAGTAACTGGAATAAGCAATTTCATAAATGTGTCAAGTGCAGCGTCTGTTTGCTCCTCATTACACACCACGGACCAACATATATTCTTTACATCAACAACATAGGAATCACTACAAAACATATTGTATGACCTCTTATACACAATATTGGTTTTCCTAGATATGGCTACTATATGGTGATCACTACATCCAATGGATATGGATACTGCTTTCAAACAAATCTCTGCAGCATTAGTAAAGATATGATCAATACATGTTGATGATTTAATTCCTGTACTGTTTGTAACCACCCTGGTAGGTTGACTGATAACCTGAACCAGGTTGCAGGCACTGGTTACAGTTTGAAGATTTTTCTTGAGTGGGCAGCTTGATGAAAGCTAGTCAATATTTACATCACCCAGAAAATATACCTCTCTGTTGATATCACATACATTATCAAGCATTTCACACATGTTATCCAGATACTGACTGTTAGCACTTGGTGGTCTATAGCAGCTTCCCACAAGAATGGGCTTTAGCGAAACTACATGTACATATTACTTAAATTACCTCAACTAACATGTGATCCCGCACATTGACTCTGTACCGGTACCCCCTGTATATAACCACGCTACTGTTATTTTACTGCTGCTCTTTAATTATTTGCTATTTTACTCATTTTTTTTATTTTTACTTATCTATTTTTTACTTCACACGTATTATTCTTAAAACCGCATTGTTGGTTAAGGGCTTGTAAGTATTTCACTGTTGTATTCGGCAAATGTGACAAATAACATTTTATTTAATTTTATTTGATGAACCTGTAGCCATATTACTTCAATAGTATTTAACATGAGATCCTCTCTAAGCTTTACAGGAATGTGGTTCTAAATATAAACAGCAACACCTCCACCATTGGCATTTAGGTATTTCCTGTAAACGTTATAACCTTGTATTGCTACCACTGTATCATCAAAGGTATTATCTAAGTGAGTTTCAGAGATAGTCAGAATATGAATGTCATCTGTTAATAGCAAATTATTGATTTCATTAACCTTGTTTCTTAAGCTACATATGTTAAGGTGGGCTATTTTGAGCACTTTTCTTCTGGGATGCTTACTTGTTTTCATTGCTTTACTGGGAAGCTAAGCAGAAGTAGATATGCTCATGTTATTTATGTTAGTGCAGGGTGAGCTGCACACAGTGTACTTCCTACTAGGGCACACCGCATCAGTGCTAACATTATATATCTGGTTCATAGGCACATGATTACAGCATACAATAGCTGTAGGATAAGCAGAGGCATTCAGGGCAGATAGAGGGACATAAATTACCAACGCCCCTGGTATAATGTACATTTGCTGAAGCATTATGACAACTCAGCGTCACAATGGTAGGGATTAACTGAGCTGGGCTTGGGTCATTGATAAGTCATTGTCTCAACGCAGCCTTATAATGCTGTGAAAGGATCCAGGAACCCAAATGATTTGGGTGGATCCCATCCTCCTTATAAAACGTGTTTTGTTTCCAAAAGGTATCGAAATTGTCAACAAAAGTTACACCCATTGAACTGGCGACCTACATGATCAAGGAAGCCACCTCAAGCCTATAATCATCGGCAAGCAAACAATTGCCACATTGGAATTCTGAGTGATCTGGTTTGTCCCGAAACAAAGCGTAGTAGATACAGCTCCTTCAGCACTGGAACCATTCATTTATTTCTCCAGACAAAGAGGAGTCTGTAGCTCAGCTGGTAGAGCACGGCACTTGTAACGCCAAGGTAGTGGGTTCGATCCCCGGGACCACCCATACACAAAAATGTATGCACGCATGACTGTAAGTCGCTTTGGATAAAAGCGTCTGCTAAATGGCATATTATATTATTATATTATATTATATTATTATATTATTATTATATTATATTATAGGAGTCCATTGCAAAACTCATCTGGGACTAACTTCGTTAGCTTGATAGCTAGCAGTTTAGCGGCTCTGTCAAGAAGGCTTCAACCTGTCTGTTAAGCGGGATTCCGGGACAAGAAATAGCAGTCCTAGCTGTTAAAAGCTAACCGCGTCGCAGAATCCACGCAAAAACAAGTTCGGTATTTATATTTAACGAATATTGGTTATGTTTTAATCAAAAATAACAAACCAAGTGTTTCCAGCATACAGTGTTCAGCTGCGCACTCTGAGTGGTACAAAACTCCTGACTGAGTGGTACAAAACCCCTGACTGTAACTGTAAACACAAGCAGTGATTCCATTCTCCAATGAAATCAGACACTTGACATTGAGCAGTCGACTCTTCATTGCAGGTAGTTGACCGTGATGCAGGTAGTTGAACGTGATGCAGGTTGTTGACCGTGATGCAGATACACATAAGGGTCAAGACCACTGTGCAGAAGTGCCCTGCCACCTGCATCAACCATAGACTGGCACCAATTGGCACCAGTTTAAAGACATACTGATGCGAACTAATATGTCAGACACATCATGAGGGTATTTTTTTGTTTTTACAGATAGTAAGCTAATCCTTTTACCACAGGACTCATCATAACTACTGCACCACTCTGAAACTACATACCATTCCACTTGATTCTTCCTTTACAGAAACACATGCAGTCCGATTGAGTTTGAGGGGGCATGTTCAACAATGCATGTAAAATGCAAAATACATAGTTAGGCTAACTCGTTTTTGTTGGTTTAGTGTCTCAACAAACATTCCGTATGTTCTGGTCTATTTAGTGCTCACATCTGTCTCCACTTTTGAGACATCAAGCCTTAGATGTAGAGTGGCTACAGCCACAGACTGGGCCTCTGACTGTGAACCTGGGTCCTCTTCATTTGGTCACACAAAGGAAAACAGTTTACAACGTTGTGCAACAGATAACGAAAATGAGCCTTTCTTAAGTTCAGATAGTCCATCGTTGTTTTCTTCCGTTAGGTGCCTAATGAACATGACCCTGGTTGTTGTGTCACCACGAGTTTCAGATTTTCCATAAGGAAATGAGAAGGACATACTGTACTGTATATATGAGATAAAACTATCACAGGAGAGAAAGACCCCACCAAGAAAAAATTATGCTGGTCAGAGGTACCAATTAGCCCAGGACAAGCTCTACAGAACTATGGCTCTAGACACTGAACTCAGATCAACTCATGTCTGTCTCCCTGCCAGACAGCCACAGGTTCTGACAAGGCCAACACACTTGATTATATGGCTATTTGCATGTTGCACTGAGGCATCATGCTAAGACTTTCAGAACACTAAAGGAAAACAAAACCGGTCACATGGGACCCAGAATCCAAATCAATCAAGAAACGCAGAAGAAGAATTAGCCAAAACAAATCATGAGTAATTAACGTTAACTCATGCAGCCATGATTTGCTCCACTGACAAAGGTTAGTCTTCAGACCAAGTACATAATACATTCATCTTTTGAGATTTGGCAAAGACAACTTGGAGATAATGTTGTTTCTGGTTTTACCAGACTAATAAATATTCTGAATACGGTAATATCACAGTTTAAGTGCCCTCTCAACAAAACAAAAAGCACCTGTAGATGGTGGAAGAATCCTCAGCCAGATATGAGATGATGGAGAAACCTCAAACCTCACCCAGAACAGAGAAAGTGTTTCTTTAACCCAGACAGCCCCTTCAGTCTTGGCGGCTGCTGGTTTCTTTTCATGTGTAATATCACATAATGAACAGCAAATTAGCTGTGATCTGGCGTGAGATAACAAACGGCTAATCAGAGAATGCTGGAATGTCTGCAGCTTAACAATTAACTAACGCTTTGCTGTGCAGGGCAGGCCTTATGAATGAGAGCCCATTTCCTTTGGGGCCCTCAGTCTCATACCGACGATCCTCCTCTCACCTGCAGCTCATTTGTCTCTCAGAGAGAAGAAGAAAGGAGAAAGAAAAAGGAGAAGAAGGAGAGGGAGAAGAAGAAAGAAGGAGAAGAAAAAGAAGAAGAAGAAGAAGAAGAAGAAGAAGAAGAAGAAGAAGAAGAAAGGAGACAGAATAAGAAGAAAACAACGTAGAATATCGGTCAGTTTAAGGTCTCTCTCTCTCTTTCTCTCTCTCTTTTTCTCTCTCTCTCGGTGTACTGTGGGAGTTGCGTGTCTAAGGGTGCTAAACGAGACCAGATAAGAGGATGGGGCCCATCACTCTCTCACGCACTGGGACGACCGCACAGCACAACAGGCCAAAAAAAGACAACTCCCATCGGACTGCCTGACGCATCCTGGGGCTCTTATTTAAAAGAGCGAGAGAGAAAGAGCGAGAGAGAGCGATGGGGGTGGTTAGATGAGAGAGAGAGAGAGAGAGAGAGAGAGAGAGAGAGAGAGAGAGGAGGCCCTAAGAAAACAACATACACAGGTGAAGGTATTTTCATGGTGTGGAGCCTTATCTAGTGTTGAATAATTGAGAAAGGGAAATGGGATCTTCCATCTCTCACGCCACTCTGAACTCAGAACTCAGCTCAGGGAGATTTCCACATGACAGGACTAGTGTCCATGATGGCACAAGGTACATAAGTAAAGTACATTGTGTAAGAAGGAGAAATGCCTGGACAGACAAGAACACAAATGGGAACTGAATCGGGATCGCTCAGTGACCATAGTCTTCTCTTGTCACCAAAAAGTCAGGGTCATTCACTACACATCATGATCGTTAATTGCAAGCTTTGACAAGACATCTGTGTATGTATTGTTCATAGTGACTTACACTATCATTTTAATAATGACCAATATCAAAACTACCAGATTAAAGTTCAAGTCAGTGGTAACTTAATGAAACATCTGACATCTGTAATAGATAATGATGTGTAAAATAGAATTGTCTGACATTTGTAATGGATGACCCAGCATGAACATGTGTTTCCACAGTGCTGTGGATGGTGGGAAATCAGTGACCTTTCACCAATTTGTCTTTCCTTGATTCCTCATGCCCTGTCTCCTCGCCTCCTTCTCAAAACATATTGGAGGAGAACATCCAAGGCCCATCCCCTTCAGATCTTCTCCACCAATATTTTTTGATAAGGTTGAAAATAGAGAGGACACAAGTAATCAAGGAAAGATTGAGAAAGAGCCAAAGAGGCAGAAGTCACAGGAAGGTCAACATCTTCACTGGGGGTCACTGAGGGTTCCCTGACCCTTGACCCCTAAACTGTCAAATGAGAGGACCATCTGAGTCATTCTAACCAATCGTCTGGGGTCAGGTCACCTACGACTCTCCATGGCTGTCTCTCTCTAGCCGGGGAGGGCCGGACAATGGGCCAGTGGTCTGCCAGCAGACAAGGAAGCGGTTCTATGCATAAGGGTTTTTTTCTGGACGGAGGAAGCGACTCATGCTCACAATGTGAGAGGGGCTTTCTGTAGGATCTGAGATGGAGCCGACGATAATCTGTGGGTTTATTGTGAAGATGTCGAGACTCAATGAAGTTGCATATACAATACAGTAGGGCACTGAGGATTAGAAAGTACAACAGAATGGAGTCATGAGAGGGAAAGCTGTGGTCAGAGAGAGTGAAAGAAAACCGTGAATGAGGCCATTGTCAAAGTAGTGCCATCAACATCTCAACTAAGCTTGAAGTAACACACTTTACAAAAAATGGGAGAGAAAATGATCATGGGGTGCTGAATCATAACGATGTACCATAAACCAAATTATATAATATCATAAATGTATCATAAACCAAATTACAGTATATATTATCATAAACGTATCATAAGCCAAATGATATAATATCATAAATATATCATAAACCAAATTATAAACTGGGTGGTTTGAGCCCTGAATGCTGATTGGCTGACAGCCGTGGTGTACCAGACCGTATACCACGGTTATGACAAAACACTTATTTTTACTGCTCTAATTACATTGGTAACCAGTTTATAATAGCAATAAGGCACCTTGGGGGTTTGTGGTATATGGCCAATATGCCACAGCTAAGGGCTGTCTCCAGGCACTCTGCGTTGCGTCGTGCATAAGAACAGCCCTTAGACATGGTATATTGGCCATATACCACACCCCCACGGGCCTTATTGCTTAATTATATCATATCATAAATGTAAAAAGCTTTGGCTCACGTTGGATAGATGGTGGACATCTTGGCAGCTGCGTAGCCAGGCTTACAGACTCCCTCGCTGAGATTCCCATACTTGTACATCAGCTCCAAAGGTCTTTGGTACAAAGAGGAGAGGTCAGAGACAGAAATGAGGTCACGCAAGGAGGAGATGGTGTGTGAGCATGAAGAGAAGCTATCTAAAAGCCTAAAAAGCTGCATAAACCTTAGAAAATAACCAGGAATATACTGCATAACTGTAGCTGTTAAGAACAAACAACCAGCTCATTGAACCTTTGAACCCTTAATAGGCAAGTTTCCAAAAAATACATTTTGATGAATATTTGATGGCTCTGTACTGTAAACTAATACCTTAACATGTCTTTAATCTGTCATTGTTGTGTACAACTAACTATAGACCTAATGGACAAGGGATAGTTTTGATATGCAATGTGGAAACACTTCAAATAATTCATATTGACCTGTTGCAAAGGTATTATAACAGTTAATCTATCTTGATAATGTGAGGGTATATGATACTCTATCATAATATATGATACTCTGAAAGAAAATAGGACAAGATACTGTATCTCCTGTGGAGGTTGGGTTAACAAGATCAGAACTCCTATAAATGACATTTCATTTAATAAAAGCCAACGAATAAAAGGATCAAAGAAAAGGTTAGTATATGCACAGATGGCCTCCCTACTTAGCTTAGGGCTCAAGCATAAGAGCATTACATTTTACATTTTAGTCATTTAGCAGACGCTCTGATCCAGAGCGACTTACAGTTAGTGAGTGCATACATTTTTTTTTTCATACTGGTCCCCCGTGGGCATGATTCCCCCCTAAAAAAGTTGAGCCTCATACAACTTTATCTTGATTATTGTCCAGTCATATGGTCAAATGCAGCAAAGAAGGACCTAGTTAATTAAGCTGCAGCTGGCCCAGAACAGAGCGGCACATCTTGCTCTTCATTGTAATCAGAGGGATAATATCAATAATATGAATGCCAGTCTCTCTTGGCTAAGAGTTGAGGAAAGACTGACTGCATCACTTCTTGTTTTTATAAGAAATATTAATGTGGTGGAAATTCCAAATAGTTTTCATAGTCAACTTACACACAGCACTGACACACACACTTATCCCACCAGACATGCCACCAGGGGTATTTTCACAGTCCCCAGGTCCAGAACAAATTCAAGGAAATGTACAGTATTATACAGAGCCATGATTGCATGGAATGCCCTTCCATCTCAAATAGCGCAAGTGAACCGCAAACCTGGTTTCAAAAAACAAATAAAGCAACACCTCACGGCACCACGCCTCTCCCTCATGTGACCTACTTGTTGTGTGTATGTATTGACATGTATGTGTAACTGACAGATGCACACACATACACTACATGTTAATGTTTTTAAATGTATGTAAATTGTAAAGTATTTTGTCTGTAATGTCTTTTTCGATATGTTTCGGACCCCAGTAAGACTAGCTGTCACCATTGGTGTCGATCCTAATAAAATCAACAGCAAAAAAATGACAAAATCCCTAAATCTAAACCCTAAAACCGTTTGACTGGAACAGCTGCAGTGAATTAATGTAAAAATGTAAGGAGCTAATTGGCGAAAACTCAGAAGTAACAAGTCTTTCACCGAAAAGGGAGGGAAGCTATTCTGAGATGTTGTTTATTTTACGTAGGCTCTCACCTCTCTCCGTTGAGTCAGTGAAACACAAATAAAACCTTTCAAACAGACTTGTGTATCTACCCATGGGCCAGTGTGTGTGGGGGAGAGACAACCTGTTGATTGTGGAATGTATACAGGTGGAAAGAATCCTTCACATATCACCATATCTCTGCGTCCAAAATGGCACCCTATTCCCTATATAGTGCACTACTTTTGACCAGAACCCTACAAGCCCTGGTCAAAAGTAGTGCACCACATAGGGTACCATTTGGGACACATCCCAGGAGTTACAGTATCCCTCCGTTTCCAGCAAGCTAAAGATATCCCCAAGAGGCCCCTAAAATGATCCGGACTTAGAGATGACATGGATTGATGATGTAAAATGGTTTCTACTCGAGGTGGGGCTGGTCGTTGGTGAAGGCACCAGTTGTCGACAGATCATTTGTTAAGAAAACGGAAAATGGTTCACCTCACAGAGAGAGGTTGCATTCCAAATGGCACCCTATTCCCTTTATAGTGCACTACCTTTGACAAGAGCCCTATGAGCCCTAGTCAAAAGTAGTGCTATAAAGGGAATAGGGTGCCATTTGGGAAGCAGCCAGAGGGTCAGGTTCACATTTTTAATACCACACACAGTGGTATTAATTACTGCTCTGAACAGCAGCATTTAACCTCATCATTAATAACCTGATGAGCCCATGGCTTAGTCAAATAAACAGGGAGGCTATTGGACGAGCAGCCAGAGGAACTAGATCAGTTGGGGAAAGTTAGGGCCCAGCACCATAGCATTGTAATACTGTATAATAATAATCTATTCCACTTAGCAGACACTTTTGACTGCATACACTTTTAGTATGTGAATGTGATCCCTGTGAGATTTGAACCCACAACCCTGGCGTCGCTAGTGCTATGCTCATATGTATACAGTGGGGAAAAAAGTATTTAGTCAGCCACCAATTGTGCAAGTTCTCCCACTTAAAAAGATGAGAGAGGCCTGTAATTTTCATCATAGGTACACGTCAACTATGACAGACAAAATGAGGAAAAAAAATCCAGAAAATCACATTGTAGGATTTTTTATGAATTTATTTGCAAATTATGGTGGAAAATAAGTATTTGGTCAATAACAAAAGTTTCTCAATACTTTGTTATATACCCTTTGTTGGCAATGACACAGGTCAAACGTTTTCTGTAAGTCTTCACAAGGTTTTCACACACTGCTGCTGGTATTTTGGCCCATTCCTCCATGCAGATCTCCTCTAGAGCAGTGATGTTTTGGGGCTGTCGCTGGGCAACACGGACTTTCAAATCCCTCCAAAGATTTTCTATGGGGTTGAGATCTGGAGACTGGCTAGGCCACTCCAGGACCTTGAAATGCTTCTTACGAAGCCACTCCTTCGTTGCCCGGGCGGTGTGTTTGGGATCATTGTCATGCTGAAAGACCCAGCCACGTTTCATCTTCAATGCCCTTGCTGATGGAAGGAGGTTTTCACTCAAAATCTCACAATACATGGCCCTATTCATTCTTTCCTTTACACGGATCAGTCGTCCTGGTCCCTTTGCAGAAAAACAGCCCCAAAGCATGATGTTTCCACCCCCATGCTTCACAGTAGGTATGGTGTTCTTTGGATGCAACTCAGCATTTTTTGTCCTCCAAACATGACGAGTTGAGTTTTTACCAAAAAGTTCTATTTTGGTTTCATCTGACCATATGACATTCTCCCAATCCTCTTCTGGATCATCCAAATGCACTCTAGCAAACTTCAGATGGGCCTGGACATGTACTGGCTTAAGCAGGGGGACACATCTGGCACTGCAGGATTTGAGTCCCTGGCGGCGTAGTGTGTTACTGATGGTAGGCTTTGTTACTTTGGTCCCAGCTCTCTGCAGGTCATTCACTAGGTCCCCCCGTGTGGTTCTGGGATTTTTGCTCACCGTTCTTGTGATCATTTTGACCCCACGGGGTGAGATCTTGCGTGGAGCCCCAGATCTAGGGAGATTATCAGTGGTCTTGTATGTCTTCCATTTCCTAATAATTGCTCCCACAGTTGATTTCTTCAAACCAAGCTGCTTACCTATTGCAGATTCAGTCTTCCCAGCCTGGTGCAGGTCTACAATTTTGTTTCTGGTGTCCTTTGACAGCTCTTTGGTCTTGGCCATAGTGGAGTTTGGAGTGTGACTGTTTGAGGTTGTGGACAGGTGTCTTTTATACTGATAACAAGTTCAAACAGGTGCCATTAATACAGGTAACGAGTGGAGGACAGAGGAGCCTCTTAAAGAAGAAGTTACAGGTCTGTGAGAGCCAGAAATCTTGCTTGTTTGTAGGTGACCAAATACTTATTTTCCACCATAATTTGCAAATATATTCATAAAAAATCCTACAATGTGATTTTCTGGATTTTTTTTCTCAATTTGTCTGTCATAGTTGACGTGCACCTATGATGAAAATTACAGGCCTCTCTCATCTTTTTAAGTGGGAGAACTTGCACAATTGGTGGCTGACTAAATACTTTTTTTCCCCACTGTAACTAATTTAATCATGAATAAACACACATTGTAACACACAAAAATAGGTATCTTGTGAAATGACTCGAAGCAGTAACATGGTCTTTGCAGCAGTGGTGTAAAGTACTGAAGTAAAAATGCTTTAAAGTACACCTTAAGCAGTTTTTTTTAGGTATCTGTACTTTACTATTTATATTTCTGACAACTTGTACTTCACTACATTGCTAAAGAAAATATGTCCTCCCTACTGCTTCTGATCTGGCGGACTCACTAAACACAAATACTGCATTTGTAAATTATGTCTGAGTGTTGGAGTGTGCCCCTGTCTGTTCGTAAAAAAAAAACACACAAAAAAACATTGTGCCATTTGGTTTTCTTAATATAAGGAATTTGATGTATACCATTTACTTTTACTTTATACTTTTGTATGACAATTTAGTACTTTTTCCACCACTGTAATTAAGTACATTTAAAACCAGTTACGTTTAGACTTTTACTCAAGTAGTACTTTACTGGGTGACTTTCACTTTTACTTGAGTCATTTTCTATTAAGGTATCTTTACTCAAGTATGATAATTTAGTACTTTTTAGTACTTGCTTAGCAGTAACATACCACTGGGCACAGACGTCAGTTTAACGTCTAGTTTTTTTTAACATTTGGTTGACAACTAAGGTGAATTCAACGTGAAATCAACAAAAATGTCACCATGTCATTGGATTTAGGTTAAAAGTTAGGTGAAAAAAATACAAAATGTCCTTACGTTGATGACTTTTTGTAAATCCAATCAGTTTTTGCCCAGTGGGATGGTCCTAAGAGTTTGACGACTGTTGAGGTTACCCAAAACATACATGAAGGTCATGTAGCCAAAACACAAAGCAATGTGAAGGGGTAAAGCACAACACTGGATAAGAGAATATATTAGGAAATACTTACAGATTACCACCCAGCTTCAGCAAGAATCCCTGTTTGTCATACTCTAGATTGATAGATAGATCGAGAGAGAGAGAGAGAGAGAGAGAGAGAGAGAGAGAGAGAGAGAGAGAGAGAGAGAGAGAGAGAGAGAGAGAGAGAGAGAGAGAGAGAGAGAGAGAGAGAGAGAGAGAGAGAGAGAGAGAGAGAGAGAGAGAGAGAGAGAGAGAGAGAGAGATTAAGTATGACATTGATAATGAAAGAACAAGGAACAAAATTAAACATCGCAAAACAATTGAATACAAACTAAAATAAAAATAGTTTAGTAATCAATGGTTACTTTGATATTCATTTGTGCGGCAGTTATGGATCATCTATAGACGGGGACTAAGATCCTGAGTTCCTTAAAGCTTCAAACAACAACTACATTCTGTGAAGTGGAAGACAATAAGACAACATTTAACTTTCTGGAACTTTCTGTTGCAGCCTCTGGGTCATAGGACAATGTCATAGATCATGAAGCAGTAGTTATTCCTACTTACGACATGGACACATTTTCATCTTCATGAAAACATGTCTGTCTGCAATCATTATATCATGTATCAGAGGTCACAGTAGCTGTCCTTTAATCTGCCAATGACTGTTTCCTCTTTGCCCTTTAGATACAGGCCTGCTACATGACTTCATGGGAGTGGAAGAGTAACACAATGGTGGATGGAACAGGACAGGACCCAGGGCATCATATTTGCTCTTCTCAATGGTCTGGCTGGCAGAAGTAGCAGGGCTAGCCAAAATGTGTCTAGATAAATTACTTTATGTCGTTTAGTTTAACTGATTTACTGAGGTCAGGATAAACTAACCTCAAACATAGCTTCCTCCATTCACAATACCAGGTTTAAAACAAGAAAACTAATTATTGTTTTGAACCCAACATTTCCACTAAAAAATTAACACAAAGAGGGACAGATCTTTAACATTTTCCGGGCAGAGTTCAATTAAATTGACCCAGAAGAGACCAGATCTATGGCCTCTCATTATTACTCTAGTTATCCAGCTCTTTCATGGTGCTGCTATCTGCCTGCTGAAGCAGACAGCTCAGTAGACACCGCAGATTAAAAGGAAATGAAGCATAAAGAAAAAGAGAAGAAAGCCAGTCGGCTTCAAGAACACTGAAGATAAAGCCATAAGTTGATGTCTGGCTGTGGGAGACTAGACAACATCGTGTAGTGGTGTGTGTGTATGTGTGTGTGTGTGTAGGGGGTGGGGGGAGGGGGAGTCCTCTGTCCTCTGGTGAGGTCCATGGAGGGCTGATGGGATTGGGAAGTTTCTGTGAAGTGTGGTGGGTTGGTTGGGGAACAGTTGAGGAGGTGCTTATAATTATTGCTGGGCTGAGAGTGAGGTTTGTCCTAGCAGCAGTTCACTGACAGGAAAGCAGCAAGCCTCATCTAGTCAGCTCTAGAGCCCATGGGTCCTGCTCTTACAAAGACATATCTCCTCACTGCAAGGTCATTTATAAGGTTGAATGATCCACAGTCACTTTTCGTTATGAAATTAAAAAGAAGGCTGATTCTCAAAGGACAGTGAATAACTCACAGATTAAAGGTGAAGTTTTACATATATTTTACATTTACATTTTAGTCATTTAGCAGACGCTCTTTTCCAGAGCGACTTACAGTTAGTGAATACATATTTTTTTATACTGGCCCCCCGTGGGAATCGAACCCACAACCCTGGCGTTGCAAACGCCATGCTCTATCAACTGAGCTACATCCCTGCCGGCCATTCCCTCCCCTACCCTGGACGACGCTGGGCCAATTGTGCGCCGCCCATGAGTCTCCCGGTCGCGGCCGGCTGCGACAGAGCCTGGATTCGAACCAGGATCTCTAGTGGCACAGTTAGCACTGCGATGCAGTGCCTTAGACCACTGCGCCACTCATATATACATCTATATACATCATATATACATATATACATCATATATACATATATACATCTAAAAGAGAAACACTGAATGTCATTGTACTTTTCCAGCCATTCTTTTACTATAACAATAACACATGTAGATACAGTGGGGAGAACAAGTATTTGATACACTGCCGATTTTGCAGGTTTTCCTACTTACAAAGCATGTAGAGGTCTGTAATTTTTGCCATAGGTACACTTCAACTGTGAGAGACGGAATCTAAAACAAAAATCCAGAAAATCACATTGTATGATTTTTAAGTAATTAATTTGTATTTTATTGCATGACATAAGTATTTGATACATCAGAAAAGCAGAACTTAATATTTGGTACAGAAACCATTGTTTGCAACTACAGAGATCATACGTTTCCTGTAGGTCTTGACCAGGTTTGCACACACTGAAGCAGGGATTTTGGCCCACTCCTCCATACAGACTGTCGCTGGGCAATACGGACTTTGCTTCTTACGGAGCCACTCCTTAGTTGCCCTGGCTGTGTGTTTTGGGTCGTTGTCATGCTGGAAGACCCAGCCATGACCCATCTTCAATGCTCTTACTGAGGGAAGGAGGTTGTTGACCAAGATCTCGCGATACATGGCCCCATCCATCCTCCCCTCAATACGGTGCAGTCGTCCTGTCCCCTTTGCAGGAAAGCATCCCCAAAGAATGATGTTTCCACCTCCATGCTTCACGGTTGGGATGGTGTTCTTGGGGTTGTACTCATCCTTCTTCTTCCTCCAAACACGGCGAGTGGAGTTTAGACCAAAAAGCTCTATTTCTGTCTCATCAGACCACATGACCTTCTCCCATTCCTCCTCTGGATCATCCAGATGGTCATTGGCAAACTTCAGACGGGCCTGGACATGCACTGGCTTGAGCAGGGGGACCTTGCGTGCGCTGCAGGATTTTAATCCATGACGGCGTAGTGTGTTACTAATGGTTTTCTTTGAGACTGTGGTCCCAGCTCTCTTCAGGTCATTGACCAGGTCCTGCCGTGTAGTTCTGGGCTGATCCCTCACCTTCCTCATGATCATTGATGCCCCACGAGGTGAGATCTTGCATGGAGCCCCAGACCGAGGATGATTGACCGTCATCTTGAACTTCTTCCATTTTCTAATAATTGCACCAACAGTTGTTGCCTTCTCACCAAGCTACTTGCCTATTGTCCTGTAGCCCATCCCAGCCTTGTGCAGGTCTACAATTGTATCCCTGATGTCCTTACACAGCTCTCTGGTCTTGGCCATTGTGGAGAGGTTGGAGTCTGTTTGATTGAGTGTGTGGATAGGTGTCTTTTATACAGGTAACGAGTTCAAACAGGTGCAGTTAATACAGGTAATGAGTGGAGAACAGGAGGGCTTCTTAAAGAAAAACTAACAGGTCTGTGAGAGTCGGAATTCTTACTGGTTGGTAGGTAATCAAATACTTATGTCATGCAATAAAATGCAAATTAATTACTTAAAAATCATACAATGTGATTTTCTGGATTTTTGTTTTAGATTCCGTCTCTCACAGTTGAAGTGTACCTATGATAAAAAATTACAGACCTCTACATGCTTTGTAAGTAGGAAAACCTGCAAAATCGGCAGTGTATCAAATACTTGTTCTCCCCACTGTATATGCTAATTGTCTTTGTAAGATATACTGTATTTCAGTAGGTCTGTCTTACGCCTTAAGGTAGTAAATATTCAGTTGGATCACGCTGGACAAGTGTCTATCCAAGGGAATACCAAATCAAATTAAATCCATTTTTATTCGTCACGTACACCGTTTATAGCAGGTATAAAAAGGTGCAGCAAAACGCTTGTGTGCTAGGTCCCTCAACATTGCAGTACCATAGAAATAGAATTGGTCCGCCCATCACAGAACATTGACTTGCATGGGAATGTCTGTTCTAGTAATTCAATGGGGAATACACAGTGTTAAAACAGGTGGTTGATTGAGTAGTGTTAGTCATAGAGTTTGATATAAACAACAAGCCATATTATCCGCTACTCTCTTCATTTCCACTTACACTACCAACACCCTCTCTCAGAAGACCACATCCATCTCCTGTTCTGTTGCTACTAGGCAGCTAGGCTCTACCACCACCAACATCATCATTCACTGTCCGCCTAACTGGGTTAAAACTCCAACTGGGGAAAGTGTTGCTAGTAAGTATGACCACATTGCAAATCATGAGATAAAGCAACAACCCTGAATGAAAATAAACTCATTACAGCTGTGAAAGGCCTTAGATCAACACTACACTGGGAGTGTTTGTTGTTCAGACTAGGGGAAACAGATGACAGGATGATTAAAAGGAGAAGTAATTCTATCAAGTTTACACGGTTGAAGGGCTTGGTTTGATGGTTTGGTTTGCACATCATTGGACATTCAGCAGTCCAAACAAGTGAATAATAACTAGCCACTACCTAGTTAACAAAAAACATGCCATAGTAGATCAAAGGTTTCATAACAAAAGAACCATACCACAGTTAGACTACAGTTTTCATAACAAATGTAAAATCTTCTTGTTTTAAAGATGTTGGTTCTGGCTACATGGCCGTACGTATGGGTAAACAAAAAATATCCTAAGATAGGCTAGAACAGAGACCTAGCCGTCTAACTTTCTGACTCACGATCAATATCATTCTTATCTCTGACATGCAACCATTACACCTTGGGGCCAAGAATCCACTCAAGATTAAGAAGCCTAAATGACCTTTAGCTGATTTAGAACAGCACATAACATGATGACCTGGCAGTGATTGTGGCCTGGCTTGGAATATGGCCTAGTAGTGGGTTGTAGAACAAGCTGCTAGAACAAAATAGGGGTTGGTGTACATGTACCGTAAAATCAGGAGAGGGAGTGTGAGGTTGTTGAGTTGCTCTCACAAGATCTGTTGTTTGAGGTCATTAGGCTAAAGCTGAGTTAGCCTGCTCAACTTTGATTCTTTGGCTCGTCTGCCAAAAAAGCTTAAAGACTCGGAGAAAGGTTAAATGCACTCATCTCTAAACGTTTACTTCGTTTTTATATAATGGTCTATTTTCAAATCAAGCATGGACTCAGGTTGGCTAAGAACAGGCAGCTGTCCAGAATTACGCTCGGCTCCGCCATCCCTTTTATGAAACACAACCTTCATCTGTGAAGAACGGTGAACAAACATCTTTCCCAAATTGCTAGCAAATGCTGATATGCCTGAGGTATAGGAATAATTTTCTGCTTTGAAATGTGTATTTTCACAGAACTTGAGTGCTAGTTGACAGACTGAGAGGAGGGGAAAAATAGAATGAAAGAGAAGAGTATTGTTGTTCTTGTTTCTCATGAGTAAGACATTTAGCCTAAACATGTAACTTTAAAAACTATCTGGGAGGTATAGGGTGTCCTCAAAAACAAAACAGTTAAGGTTGTAATGCTCTATACCTGTGTAGTAATGCTGTACTGCTGACTGTATGTTGTTAGCCTATTCCTGTAATTGCATAGAAATAAAGTTGAACCATTTTTTTATTACGCAGAAAAGCTCAGGCTGGAATAACATTATTTAATGGTATAATAATTATTTGTAAGCGAGCCTTGCCAAAGAGAACATTTTGAAACAAAAGTATCTTCGGTTGAGGTAAAGACATGATTCTAATAAATCCCAGCCACCTTGTTGTTTATCGACACATATACCTAGTCCATTACAACAAGTGTGTCACATTGGAGCTAACGTTAGTTAAAAGCCCAAGCATCTCTGCTGTCTGTCAGTTAGCACTAACATCTTATACAGTCAACATCCCAAATGGCATTTTATTTCCTACATAGTGCACCACTTTTGACCAGGGCCATGGTCAAAAATAGTGCACTATATAGGGAATGGGGTGCCATTTGGGATGCAACCACAGTCATTTTGTGTTAACTGAGCAAGGTGAAGCATCGACAGGTTTGTGTACAGTAACCTCCCAGAATGTTTTCACTGGAGAATGTGACGGTACAAATGAACGACAGGTGAAAGACAGCAAAGAGGAAACATTGCCCTGTACCACTAACAGTACCAACTAGAAACTTTACAATAAAGACACCCAGGTTGTTCCGTGGAGCACACCATAGCTAAATATTATCCAACTGCTTTTTAACCCTGAGACAAGCTTCATTTAATGCTTCAGTGAATCAGTTTGAAGCTAGATATAGTGTCTTCAGAAAGTATTCACACCCCTTGACTTTTTCCACATTTTATTGTGTTACAGCCTGAATTTAAAATTGATCAAATTTAGATTTTGTGTCACTGGCCTACACACAACACCCCATAATGTCAAAGTGGAATTATGTTTTTAGACATTTTTTACAAATTAATTAAAAATGAAAAGCTGAAATGTCTTGAGTCAATAACTATTCAACCCCTTTGTTATGGCAAGCCTAAATAGGTTTAGGAGTAAAAATGTGCTGAACAAGTCACATAATACGTGTGCAATATTAATGTTTTTTTACATGATTTTTGAATGACTACCTCATCTCTGTAACCCACACATACAATTATATGTAAGGTCCCTCAGTCGAGCAGTGAATTTCTAACACAGATTCAACCACAAAGACCAGGAAAGCTTAACAATGCCTCGCAAAGAAGGGCACCTATTGGTAGATGGGTAAAAAAACAAAAATAAAACAGTCATTGAATATCCCTTTGAGCATAGTGAAGTTATTAATTACACTTTGAATGGTGTATCAATACACCCAGTTACTACAAAGATACAGGCGTCCTTCCTAACTCAGTTGCCGGAGAGGAAGGAGACCGTTCAGGGATTTCACCATTAGGCCAATGGTGACTTTAAAACAGTTACAGAGTTTAATGGTTGTGATAGGAAAAAACTGAAGATGGATCAACAACATTGTAGTTACTCCACAATACTAACCTAAATGACAGAGTGAAAAGAAGGAAGCCTGTACAGAATAAACATATTCCAAAACATGCATCCTGTTTGCAATAAGGCACTAAAGTAAAACTGAAAAAAAATGTGGCAAATATCAATCAATTTTTCAATCAATTTTATATAGCCCTTCTTACATCAGCTAATATCTCGAAGTGCTGTACAGAAACCCAGCCTAAATATGTCCTGAATACAAAGCGTTATGTTTGGGGCAAATCCAATACAAGACATCACTGAGAACCACTTCAAGCATGGTGGTGGCTGCATCATGTTATGGGTATTCTTGTCAAAGGCAAGGACTAGGGAGATTTTTAGGATAAAAAGAAACAGAATAGAGCTAAGCACAGGCAAAATCCTAGAGGAAAACCTTGTTCAGTCTGCTTTCCAACAGACACTGGAAGAAAAATTCACCTTTCAGCAGGACAATAACCTAAAACACAAGGCCAAATATGTACTTACCAAGACAATCCTGAGTGGCCTAGTTACAGTTTTGACTTAAATCGGCTTGAAAATCAAAGGCAAGACTTGAAAATGGCTGTCTAGCAATGATCAACAACCAACTTGACAAAGCTTGAATAATTATTTAAAGAATATTGTGCAAATATTGTACAATCCAGGTGTGCAAAGCTCTTAGAGACTTACCCAGAAAGACTCAAAGCTGTAATCGCTGCCAAAGGTGATTCTAACATTTATTGACTCGGGGTGAATACTTATGTAATCAAGATACTGTATATTACTGAAAGTGCGAACTGAAAGAGCAAACCACCGCATTTAACCATGGCATTTAACCATGGCAAGGTGACTGGGAATATGGTCGAATACAAACAGTGTAGTTTTCCCTCCGTAAGGCAATCAAACAGGCAAAACGTCAGTACAGAGTCAACGTGGAGTTGCAATTCAATGGCTCAGACACGAGACGTATGTGGCAGGGTCTACAGACAATCACAAATTACAAAGGCAAAAACAGCCACGTCACGGACACCGACGTCTTGCTCCCAGACAAGCTAAAACACCTTATTTTCCCGCTTTGAGGTTAACACAGTGCCACCGACGCGGCCCGCTCCCAAGGACTGTGGGCTCTCGTTCTCCATGGCTAACGTGAGTAAGACAATTAAGCGTGTTAACCTTCGCAAGGCTGCCGGCCCAGACGGCATCCCTAGCCGCGTCCTCAGAGCATGCACAGACCAGCTGGCTGGAGTGTTTATAGACATATTCAATCTCTCCTTATCCCAGTCTGCTGTCCCCACTTGCTTCAAGATGTCCACCATTGTTCCTGTACCCAAGAAAGCAAAGGTTACTGAACTAAATGACTATCGCCCCGTAGCACTCACTGTCATCATGAAGTGCTTTGAGAGGCTAGTTAAGGATCATATCATATCACCTCTACTAGGGCTGCACGATATCTCGTTTCAGCATCGACATTGCGATGTATGCATCCACAATAGTCACATCACAGAACATGCGATTTAGTAAGGTAAACATATATCAGTCTATATAATGTAATTTACTCCGATTTATGGGTTATTGGATACACAGTTTATTATTATTATTATTATTTTAAACACGGAGTTGGTTGCTGCACGTGGTTGACATGCAGGCTCTGCTTGCGCGTGACGAAATGATGAGCGAGGAACAGGCAAAAAATACCGAAATTGAGAATTTGGTTGCAAAAAGAAATGCATCGTCAATTATATGGAAATATTTCGGCTACAGACAGGATGATGTTGACCAAAAACAGGTACTTTGTCGAGAGTGCCTTGCAATTGTTGCCACAACACGAGGCAACACGACCAATTTGTTCGATCATTTAAGGCGGCACCACAAATCAGATGCAAAGCATCTCAATGCCCTCCAAAGCAAAAATCTATTAGCGGATGCGTTGCCAGTATTACACCATACGAGAAAGGTTCCAAACGGTAGAGAGAAATCAAAGATTCAATAACATTTCACGTCGCCAAAGACATGGTACCAATTAACACGGTTACCAAAGACGCTTGACAAGCGGTATGTAATGCCATCACGCAACTATTTTTCTCAAGTTGCCATCCCAGAGTTGTACGAGAAATGCAAGGCACAAGTTGAAACAGAGCTGTCACAAGTGGAATATTATACAGCAACAATGGACTTGTGGTCCAGCCAGACAACGGAGCCCTACATAAGTCTGACCGTACACTTTATTAATGAGGACTTCCACCTGAAAAGTTGCTGTTTGCAAACTGCATTTTTCCCAGAGGATCATACACACATCCTGTATTTTTTCATATCGCAATATATATCGCAGAAAAACAAAATATCGCAATGTCAGTTATTTCCAATATCGTGCAACCCTAACCTTTACCTTACCTTACCTGACACCTTAGACCCATTTAAATTTGCTTACCGGCGGCAGGTAGCTTAGTGGTTAAGAGCATTGTGCCAGTAATCGAAAGGTCGCTGGTTCTAATCCCCGAGCTGACTAGGTGAAAAATCTGTCGATGTGCCCTTGAGCAAGGCACTTAACCCTAATTGCTCATGTAAGTCGCTCTGGATAAGAGAGTCTGCTAAATGACAAAAAAAAATAAATTATAATAATAATAAATTACCGCACCAATAGATCCACACATTATGCAATCGCCATAGCACTGCAGACTGCCCTATCTCATCTGGACAAGAGGAATACCTACGTCAGAATTCTGTTCATTGACTATAGCTCAGCCTTCAACACCATAGCACCCTCCAAGCTCATCATTAAGCTCGGGGCCCTGGGTCTGAACCCCGCCCTGTGCAACTGGGTCCTGGACTTCCTGACGGGCCTCCCCCAGGTGGTGAAGGTAGGAAACAACATCTCCACTTTGCTGATCCTCAACACAGGGGCCCCACAAAGGTGTGTGCTCAGCCCCCTCCTGTACTCCCTGTTCATCCATGACTGCGTGGCCACGTACACCTCCAACTCAATCATCAAGTTTGCAGATGACACAACAGTGGTAGGCCTGATTACCAACAATGACGAGAGCCTACAGGGAGGAGGTGAGGGCCCTGGCGGAATGGTGCCAGGAAAATAACCTCTCCCTCAACGTCAACAAAACAAAGGAGCTGATCGTGAACTTCAGGAAACAGCAGAGGGAGCACGCCTCTATCCACATCGACGGGACCGCAGTGGAGAAGGTGGAAAGCTTCAAGTTCCTCGGCGTACACATCACTGACAATCTGAAATGGTCCACCCACACAGACAGTGTGTGGAAGAAGGCGCAACAGCCCCTCTTCAACCTCAGGAGGCTGAAGAAATTTGGCTTGGCCCCTAAAACCTTCACAAACTTTTACAGATGCACAATTGAGAGCATCGGGCTGTATCTTCGCCTGGTACAGCAACTGCACCGCCCGCAACCACAGGACTCTCCAGAGGGTGGTGCGGGCTGCCCAACGCATTACCGGGGGCACACTGCCTGCCCTCCAGGACACCTACAGCACCCAATGTCACCGGAAGGCCAAAAAGATAATCAAGGACATCAACCACCCGAGCAACGGCCTGTTCACCCCACTATCATCCAGATGGCGAGGTCAGTACAGGTGCATCAAAGCTGCGACCGAGAGACTGAAAAACAGCTTCTATCTCAAGGCCATCAGACTGTTAAATAGCCATCAATAGCTGGCTACCACCCGGTTACTCAACCCTGCATCAGTATTTAGTCAGCCACCAATTGTGCAAGTTCTCCCACTTAAAAAGATGAGAGAGGCCTGTAATTTTCATCATAGGTACATGTCAACTATGACAGACAAATTGAGAAAAAGAAAAATCCAGAAAATCACATTGTAGGATTTTTTATGAATTTATTTGCAAATTATGGTGGAAAATAAGTATTTGGTCACCTACAAACAAGCAAGATTTCTGGCTCTCACAGACCTGTAACTTCTTCATTAAGAGGCTCCTCTGTCCTCCACTCGTTACCTGTATTAATGGCACCTGTTTGAACTTGTTATCAGTATAAAAGACACCTGTCCACAACCTCAAACAGTCACACTCCAAACTCCACTATGGCCAAGACCAAAGAGCTGTCAAAGGACACCAGAAACAAAATTGTAGACCTGCACCAGGCTGGGAAGACTGAATCTGCAATAGGTAAGCAGCTTGGTTTGAAGAAATCAACTGTGGGAGCAATTATTAGGAAATGGAAGACATACAAGACCACTGATAATCTCCCTCGATCTGGGGCTCCACGCAAGATCTCACCCCGTGGGGGTCAAAATGATCACAAGAACGGTGAGCAAAAATCCCAGAACCACACGGGGGGACCTAGTGAATGACCTGCAGAGAGCTGGGACCAAAGTAACAAAGCCTACCATCAGTAACACACTACGCCGCCAGGGACTCAAATCCTGCAGTGCCAGACGTGTCCCCCTGCTTAAGCCAGTACATGTCCAGGCCCGTCTGAAGTTTGCTAGAGTGCATTTGGATGATCCAGAAGAGGATTGGGAGAATGTCATATGGTCAGATGAAACCAAAATAGAACTTTTTGGAAAAAACTCAACTCGTCGTGTTTGGAGGACAAAGAATGCTGAGTTGCATCCAAAGAACACCATACCTACTGTGAAGCATGGGGGGGGAAACATCATGCTTTGGGGCTGTTTTTCTGCAAAGGGACCAGGACGACTGATCCGTGTAAAGGAAAGAATGAATGGGGCCATGTATCGTGAAATTTTGAGTGAAAACCTCCTTCCATCAGCAAGGGCATTGAAGATGAAACGTGGCTGGGTCTTTCAGCATGACAATGATCCCAAACACACCGCCCGGGCAACGAAGGAATGGCTTCGTAAGAAGCATTTCAAGGTCCTGGAGTGGCCTAGCCAGTCTCCAGATCTCAACCCCATAGAAAATCTTTGGAGGGATTTGAAAGTCCGTGTTGCCCAGCGACAGCCCCAAAACATCACTGCTCTAGAGGAGATCTGCATGGAGGAATGGGCCAAAATACCAGCAACAGTGTGTGAAAACCTTGTGAAGACTTACAGAAAACGTTTGACCTGTGTCATTGCCAACAAAGGGTATATAACAAAGTATTGAGAAACTTTTGTTATTGAATACTTATTTTCCACCATAATTTGCAAATAAATTCATAAAAAATCCTACAATGTGATTTTCAGGAAAAAAAAATCTATTTTTGTCTGTCATAGTTGACGTGTACCTATGATGAAAATTACAGGCCTCTCTCATCTTTTTAAGTGGGAGAACTTGCACAATTGGTGGCTGACTAAATACTTTTTTCCCCCACTGTACATAGACATGGAATCACTGGCCACTTTAATAATGGAACACTAGTCACTTTAATGTTTACATCCTCCTTTACTAATTTCATATGTATATACTGTATTATATTCTACTGTATTTTAGTCAATGCCACTCCGACATTGCTCATCCTAATATTTATATATTTCTTAATTCCATTCTTTTACTTTTAGATTTGTGTATTGTTGTGAATTGTTTGATACTACTGCACTGTTGGATCTAGGAACACAAGCATTTCACTACACCTGCAGTAACATCTGCTAAATATGTGTATGTGACCAATAAAATGTGATTTGATTAGAGTTTTATTTTTCATATTTTACAAATGTTAGAATTGTTCTTCCACATTACAGAGTATTTTGTGTAGATTGTTGACCAAAAAAATGACAATTAAATCAATTTTAATCCCACCTTGTAACCAAGTTTTGCCAATTTAGCGACTTCGTCGCTATATTTAGCGGATTTTCAGACCCCTCTAGCGACACATTTTCAAAAAAGCGGCTAGCGACAAATCTAGCAACTTTTTCTGGTGTTATTGGAGACTGACGTGAAAACACGTATCGTTCTTACTCTTCTCAACGAGCAGCGGGTGCTTTGTAACCCAAAGCACTCACAGGCGGCCCAGTCCCTCCCAGCTGCAGTCAGAGCAGGAGATGTTCACCCCTCCAGGTCCAGACTGCAAATGAATCGCAAATGCGGGAAGCCGCTGCTGGCAGATCCCACCCTGGCTTACATTCAGGGCGGGATGTAAATGTAGGGTGTTTTTTACTCACTTTTTGTCTCTCCCACGACGTTATTCCTCTCTCCTACAGCGTCCATCACAATTACATGCACATTGCCAATTATGCAAATTAGTTGATGACGTCACTTAGCGACTTCTAGCGACTTTTAGGACAGCCAATAGCTACTTTCCTTACTGAGGAGTTGGCAACACAACAAAATGTGGAAAATGTCAGGGGAGTGAATTTTTCTGAAAGCTGTAGCTAATGCTCCACTCCAAAACCGCTTGTGTTAACGCTTTGAAAGCGTAGGGCAGACACAATATTGCATGAAAAATCTAAGTTATTCAAGCTTTCCATCACAAATAAAAGACACAAAATCATGGGTGTGCACTTCATAGACAGGAGAGGCACCAGTTCTACTCATCACTAGCTATGTTTCCATTAACTTGTCCAGGGATTTTTGGGCGAAATTTAGAACGTTCACTTAGAAGATAGATGTGACAGTTGCCTGCTGCGGTGCGTTTCCATTGAACTGTCTTGTGTCGATAAAAAAAAAAGCTGGACGTAATGACATCACACCTAAAAAAAAACCTAGTACCGAATAAAAACGAAGTGGTTTAAGCGTTTCCTTATCCATTTAGGCAAATTGCGCATTATTAAATTGGCGACATCCCTATATTCCCTCCCACCTCAGAGGGGTTGGGTTAAATGTGGAAGACACATTTTGGTTGAATGCGTTCAGTTGTGCAACTGACTAGGTATCCCTTTTCCCACCTATCTGTTTCATGTCTCAGGTAGCCCGCAAAAGCCAGCATGAATAGAATGCAAGAATTGACTATTATTTGCCATATTCTAATAATTATCATGTGCCAACGTATCGCCACGGTCCGTGCTATGGTGAAACTTGCACTCCTGTAGATTTGAAATAATTTGATGGTGAAACTTGAATCCAGCCAACCAGAAAAGCAAGGCGAAGCAATTCAGGCATTCTTCAAAGTCAATACAATATTTGTCCTGCAAACAAAAATTATTTTTAAAGTTGAAAAGTAGATTTTGCAAGCAGTAGACATTTAGAATTGAATGTGGAGTGGAGCTTTATAGTTACGTGATGACATCACGTGCCTCGCGATTATTATTCGGCAATCATCATTTATTCGGAAAAACACAGTTTACATCATCATTTGTTGCAATAAAGGAAGTTTGACAAAAGCCAAATCCACCCGTCGACCGGATACACATTTTGTTGATCTTTAGAACATTTCTCCTATAGCTGCCGTTTCCATTACACATCACTATGTTGTTTTTTGCAACATTGCTTTTGTCGAATAAACCTGGGTCAATGGTAACCTGCCTAGTGTCTACTTAGCATAACTACATGGTGTGATAAAACATGTAAATTCATCGCTAATGACTGTAAACAAACAGCCTTTGGAGATTCAAAGCATTCTGGGGACAACAAACACAACTGAAAAGGTCAGAGCGTATAGAGTATAGTCACATCAAATCACTTCTTGATTGGTGACCATTAGTATAATGTCACGTCATTTGGAAAAATACACTTTTGCAACTCCAACTTTTTAAATAGCCTACATGGCCCTCTTGTTTGGTTTCAATCCAGATGTGGTCACCACTGCAATCTAAATCTGCTGCACACAGCACAAATTTGTGATGCAGCCTATTTACATATTAATATGCCTAATGTTCATCTTCCAGAGTTCCAAAGTATGTAGCCTGTCTCTTAGCTCCCCCATCTGGTAAGAAGCAGAATGTGCTTAACAGACTGCATTCACATTTGCTGCAATGAAACATGGTTGTGATGGGTGAAGAGGAAAAGTTTGGTAAATTATAATCATTATCACATTAGAATAGAAAAGGAAATCTAGAAATACGTGGGAAAAAGTAGTGTTACCTCCCTTTTGACTGTTTGTTCCCTTCATTTTGACTCTGTGCATCCTCTCACAGGCTCACAGACTCCATATTTAGTCATGTCATTAGCTCACTAATGCATTCTTCAACATCATGACGGATGATTCTAAGCATGGGTAATAAAATCACCTGTTAAACCAGGCTGGTAGGACATAGGTGGTAAGTTGCTACTGCACTTACTTAGGACTTATTATACAGTAGTTGCTTTACAGTACTTACGTGATTTCTGTCCCCAGCCCCTCAGGTGCAGCCTCCCAGAGGAGTAGTAAAGGAAGCCCAGGACAAGCATGGGACAGAGCACCAGGAGCAGGTGACGGGTTGGCTTCATGACTCTCATCACCTCCTACTGTACATGGTACCATACACACTGTTGAAGAAGGGGACTGATGGTTATCATCAGCGACTGGATCAATTCCATTTCAATAAAGAACATTGACTTTCAATGTACTTTGTATACAATAGTAGAAATAATAGAATACAACAGAACATAATATATGAGAATAGAATAGCAGGTGGTTTAGTTATTTAGCACATACATTCCACCGCACCCCCTTGCCTGGCACCACCTGCCGTGTACCATGTTAGCCAGCTAGATGGCTATCAAGTAGCTAGCCATCATATTTGGACATGGAGGGGTAGCTAGCTAGCTAGCCGTGTTGTTAGCTAGCAAGCTGATAGCATTAGTGAACAGAATCACGACACAAGTTAGCGATTTAGTGCACAGGTTTTTCGATACTGTTAACAAATAGGTAATTTACATTTGATCACCTGGTAGGCAATGAAGCATGGCAGGTTACATGAGAGAAGATAGCTAGCGCCAGGCTAACTGTCTGGAACCGTTGTGTCCTTACCGTTAGTTTGATGATTCGTGTCCCCGAAGACTTAAGTGCCTGCACACCTAGCGACTTAAAATACATCTTCCACCTTTTTATTTCCAAGCTAGTTATCCATCTACCTCCTGTCAATTCAAAATATTTACCCAGCTGCGAGTGGATGCAGAGCCCGCAAAAAGTCAATAGTTGTCACTGTACAGCAGCAGCACCACCATCTTCTGCACACACAACACTGACAGAATGGGTAGGGAAAATCTGTAATACGCCAAATCAGTGCCACTCGGCTACAATGTAACTGGTTGTGTGGGTGGAAAGTAACTACAATGTTGCAACTTTAATAATGTCACTGCATTTGATACAAATTACAATTGGATAAACATGACAAATAAGAGGGCAGAAGTAGGCTACATCACAACTGTTATACGTTTATTAATCAAGGATTTTGTATTTTGTATTATGAAACGTGACAGATGCTTGCTAAATACAAAATTGACATTCAACATGTGTGAGAGCTAGTGCACCACAGAGGCACAACCCCTATATATTATCGATGTCCGGGCAACTATAGAGTGTGGGCAAGGACTACTGTCACTAAGGTGTGCAGCCTCAGCATGAGACAGAAAAGCAGATACTGTACTGGTATAGATCACTGGCTGATAGCTACACACCATCCACCCTAAGGTGATAAGTGAGGAACTTGGAGAAGGGGAGCACAACTGCTATAATGACCTTGAAAAAATATAATCAGCAAACACACAAACTGCTATATTCTTCAAAGTGTTAAATTCAAGCACTCACCGACCTTCCAAACGTCCTCTCCAACAGTATGTGTAAATCCTGTTTTGGGCTGAGCTGTGGGGTTTGCTAGTACACAAACAATGGGAGTTAGTGAAAATATAGTTTACCAAGCTACCAATTACTTCACACTGGAAGAAGTTAAGCTACACTAAAGATACCCTTTACAATTAGAATTTAGTTTACTTAACTAAAGTTACTTTGAAAAAGTAGCTCACTACATCCAACTACTTTGTGAAAAATTATCCATATCTAAATCTGAAATGTCTTAGAATACAAATAGCAAGAACACACTCGGGAGACAGATGTTAACAGAATGTAATTTAGCATATTAAAACACAAAAACAGTTTCAAGTGAGAATTAGGCAGGTCTGATACTGAAAAAGAAAGAATTATTGCCTACTTAACCCATATTTTATTTTTGCAAAAAAAGTAGCGTGTAGTTCCAGTAGTTATCTACACCGCTACATAGCAAAAAAGTAATTAACTACTGAAAACACTACCAAGATTTGAATTTAGTTGAACTACCACCAAGCTACTGTAAAATTAATTTTAATTAGTAGTTGGACTACACGTAGTTCACTACTCCCCAACACTGAATTTCAAGGACAGCACCTTTTAGCTGACAATTGCCTTCCTATGGAGTTAGATACTACTGTCATTGAGGTACGCAGTAGTCTTGTAAAGACTCTAAAAGTTATTACAGTACACTGTTACTACAACCTTCAGTAATTGTCATAAATGTCAAACATTGTTTAATCAGTCATAAGATCATAAATACTGTTTCACCAGTCATAAATAATTTCATAAAAACATTGAAACAAACATGAAACAAAGACCAACCCCAATAAATGACAAGCCAAAATGTTTTTACTGAAACAAAATAATATTTTACAAAATGCATGGATAAGTAATTTTTCTCAGAAAGGGAAAAGGTCACATGAACAGGCCAGGGCACAGTCCCAAATGGCACCCCATTCCCTATATAGTGCACTACTTTTTACCAGAGCCATATGGGCCCCGGTCAAAAGTAGTGCACTATATAGGGAATAGGGTGACATTTGGGACACATCCCTGGGATCAATCAGGATAGGAAGCAGCTGATAATGCTTTACTCCCAAGAGGGGACAGAAACAGGAACAACAGACAAGGTTAAGTCCCAAACGGCAGCCTATTCCCTATATAGTGCACTACGTTTAACCAGGGCACTGGTCAAAGGTAGTGCACTATATAGGGAATAGGCTGCCATCTGGGGTCGTAAACAAGATCCCTTGAGTCAACAGCTTATATAATTAAATAAACTATTTATTATAATAATTACATCTCACAGTGTCTTCCTGACTGTGAATATAGAACGTATCATTATAAAACAAAGCAATAAAATAGGCTTTTTGATAGAAAACTTTTATTTTTCCGCAATGAATTATAAGTCATAAGTATTTCCATACTGTTGAATGCTGATGATATAAACCCCTTGCTTAGTGGTACTTCTGTGAGCGTGGGCCTCTATAACTGACTAACTCTTACATTAGTTTTGTGGCACTCACACTCAAGTAGGGTTGCAAAATTCAGGAAATTCTCAGAATTCCCAGAAAAAGGACTCATTTCATCCTGATTCCAAGGAAATGTCAACCAGGATTTCTGGAAAACTTGGGAAAGCTACCACAATATTGCAATCCTACACAAGATAACAGCAGTTTAGAGGAAAATAACAGACAATTTGAAGGCCACCTTATCCTTAATTAATAAGTGCATTATGGTTGATGATCATGGCCAAGTGGAGAAAGGTGGTGGGACACACAATCCATAAGAAGATCTTATAAATGTACAATGAACAATTTTATTTTAAAAACGTTTTTTTTGGGGGGGGGACAAAAATAGCAAATGGCAGCACAAAACTATTAAACTGTCCTCTCAAAATGGGCTTAAATAAAAGTGCAATGCACAATTTTCATTAAAAGTGTAAAGAACCAACGTGGATAAAAAGAGAGCGCCCATAGCAATTCTGAATGGGCTACTTCCAATGCATTTATATAGCAAAAATAGAACATACATCAGCATCAGTCCAGAACCTCTACAGCATTGCAACTGACAAATTGTCTGTATTGCAGAGGTTACTTTCTTCAAGCACAATATAATAAATACGCTGGTAAAAAAACTCTAAAAATGGAAAAAGCTATATTCAACGCATTCCTACAAAATACAATGTTTAGGAATGCAGTAAACAGTGTGACTCTGCTAAGAGGAGGAGGTGGTATTAGTTACTAAAATGGCATTGCACCTCCTTGAAATCAAACATACACTACCAGTCAAAAGTTTGGACACACCTACTCATTCAAGGGTTTGTCTTTAGTTTTACTATTTGTTTACATTGTAGAATAATAGTGAAGACATCAAAACTATGAAATAACACTTATGGAATCATGTAGTACCCAAAAAAGTGTTAAAACAAATCAAAATATATTTTATATATATTTGCCTTTGCCTTGATGACAGCTTTGCACACTCTCGGCATTCTCTCAACCAGCTTCATGAGGTAGTCACCTGGAATGCATTTCAATTAACACGTGCCTTCTTAAAAGTTAATTTGTGGAATTTCTTTCCATCTTAATGCGTTTGAGCCAATCAGTTGTGTTGTGACAAGGTAGGGGGGTATACAGAAGATAGCCCTATTTGGTAAAAGACCAAGTCCATATTATGGCAAGAATAGCTCAAATAAGGAAAGAGAAATGACAGTCCATCATTACTTTAAGACATGAAGGTCAGTCAATACTGAACATTTCCATAACTTTTAAAGTTTCTTCAAGTGCAGTCGCAAAAACCATCAAGCGCTTTGATAAAACTGGCTCTCATGAGGACCACCACAGGAATGGAAGACCCAGAGTTACCTCTGCTGCAGAGGATAAATTCATTAGTTACAAGCCTCAGAAATTGCAGCCCAAATAAATTCTTCACAGAGTTCAAGTAACAGACACATCTCAACAGCAACTGTTCAGAGGGGACTGTGTGAATCAGGCCTTTCATGGTCGAATTGCTGCAAAGAAACCACTACTAAAGGACACTAATAATAAAAAGAGACCTGCTTGGGCCAACAAACACGAGTGATGGACATTAGACGGGTGGAAAATGTGTCCTTTTGTCTGAAGTCCAAATGGGAGATTTTTGGTTCAAACCGCCGTGTCTTTGTGAGACGCGGTGTGGGAGAACGGATGATCTCTGCATGTGTAGTTCCCAACGTAAAGCATGGAGGAGGTGTTATGGTGTGTGGGTGCTTTGCTGGTGACACAGTCTGTGATTTATTTAGAATTTAAGGCACACTTAACCAGTACGACTACCACAGCATTCTGCAGCGATACGCCATTCCATCTGGTTTGGGCATAGTGGGACTATCAGTTGTTTTTCCAACAGGACAATGACCCAACACACCTCCAGGCTGTGTAAGGGCTATTTTACCAAGAAGGAGAGTGATGAGTGCTGCATCAGATGACCTGGCCTCCACAATCCCCGACCTCAACCCAATTGAGATGATTTGGGTTGGGTCGGACGGCAGAGTGAAGGAAAAGCAGCCAACAAGTTCTCAGCATATGTGGGAACTCCTTAAAGACTGTTGTAAAAGCATTCCAGGTGAAGCTGGTTGAGAGAATTCCAAGAGTGTTAAAGCTGTCACCAAGGCAAAGGGTGGCTATTTGAAGAACCTGAAATATAAAATATATTTTGATTTGTTTAACACTATTTTGGTTACTACATGATTCCATATGTGTTATTTCATAGTTTTGATGTCTTCATTATTATTCTACAATGTAAAAAAAAAAGTAAAAATAAAGAAAAACCCTTGAATGAGTAAGTGTGTCCACACTTTTGACTGGTACTGTAGGTGCAAGTAGCACCCTGAAAAACTACATAGGAAAATAAATAGATGCACATAAATGAACAACTGGCAACATTCTGTGAAATTGCGAGTCAAAAAACACTGTAATCAGTGTTTATGAGGATGAGTGGCAGTAACTTTTGTGTCTGCTTCACTCCCTTTAGGAAGTTATTCCTGCCACAGTTCTAATGAGTGGATTGTTACTATTATTATTAGAAAGCTACATCTTGTTTGGAAGCAGAATTCATGGTCCGAGATTGCTTCCATTCAAGAGATGAGTTACAGCTACTGGGCACTTGCAGGGTGGCATAAAAGGTGACATGGATGGCAGTTCCTTCCCGGCTTCTATAACCTATACCGAGTGGAGAAGGTGGCCTGTTCTTTAATCCTTGATCACAGTCAAAGAAAACATACAAGTAATAACAATTGGGTTCGGTTTCCCAGACACAGGTTAAGCCTAGTCCTGGACTAAAAAGCATATCCATTGAAAGGGTTTTTCAGTCCAAGACTAGGCTTAATCAGTGTCCGGGAAACTGGCGCATAATGCTGTAAATGATGAAGGGATGAATGGAAGAAAAAAGAAAACAGTCCAAACTAGGGGTTAGAAAGTTATTTTCAGAGGAAGTCCTTTAGTCAGAGCTACACTCACTCACTCAGTGGATAAATTAAGGTAAAGTGAGGAGAAGTCCGGTTCAGGAATATCAGTGCTGGTGGTTTGTTGGAAGAGTAGGCTACTCCATGCTGTAGTTGGCAGGCTACTCCATGATGGCTCTGTAGATCACAGGTTCAACGTAGTCTCCTCTGTACCGTGAGTTGATCACTCTCTGCCTCTTCGACTGCTGGATGGCCTCCTTGTCCTCAAAGATCCCATCGAAACGCATGTCTGACGCCTTGGACTGGAGAGAGACCGGTGCAGGGCACACACAGAAGATGAAGATTGCTTTATGGTCCATTGCCACAGGAAGAAGACTCATTAACAAACATGCTGGAGAAAACAATTCCGTCAGTATGATTCAGTCAGTATGATTCAGTAGACTCAGCAGTCCTTAGTATAACATCTGAGAGTGAGAAAGTTAGGAGTTGATGATACACAGTTAATGTACAAAGGTTTGCAACTTTGGAGTCAGTATAATGGATAGCTCACAGATAGCCAACAGGACAGCTCTCAGTACACTCACCAGTCTTGACTTGACTCTCTTAGGCAGCTCCTCATCCAGAGTATAGACATCATCTCTCTTGGCTGTTAGTTGTGACCCATCTTCAAATTCCACCTACATCAAACACCATCAATGCCAAAATAACTACATTTTATGTCTCTCATAAAACCAAACAATGGTATCATCACAGACATGTAATGTATTGCAATGAGTTTTTTTTAATAGGTTTTAAACAATCTGGACAAACGGAGCAGATCAATTAGACTGCAAAGCACTATATGATGTAAAACTGTATAACCTCTATCTGGATAAGGTACATTGTAGCTGAGGGTGAGTGTGAATAGTGTTGCAGTACCTGGTACATTTGGATGACGTGAGCAGCCACAAACTTGGCCCCATAGACCAGACCATCTGTCCACCGGACCTGCACCATCTCCCCCTGTGGTGGGGGGCCTAGCTGGGCACAGTCCCGGCCCTGGCAATATAAAACAACCATCAGATACAATCCTATAAACTAACAATTTAGCAAGCACCAAAAAGCAATCACACAATTTTAACCAATGTGTGGTACATATTGTATAAGAAATCTATAAACGAATAATGAACAGCTTATAAACCCTGTCATGAATTACTGACCACAATTTGGCACCACACACACTCACACCACACCCACACGTTAGTCTTCTTACCACAATGTCCTCGGGAAAGAGGTTATCGCTAAAGGAGCCGTCATCAAAGTTGACCTCATAGAACGTCTCCTTGGACAGCTGCACCACGTCACACTGGTAGTAGCGGCCATTTCTGTGCTTACAGATCACCCTCCTTCCCACAGTGAGCTCATGCATGGCTGCTTTGTTACGCTGAGAGAAGAGATCAATCATTCATCCGGATTAACATCAAATATTTGGACCTCTTTGGACCGGAAGCACATGGGCATACTTGTGGGAGTATGTGGGAGTTTTCACTTTAAAATCTAAAACCTAGTCATGTTTATACAATACACTGGTGAGCGCAGCCCTGAATATGTAGAATGTTTAGAAACTATAAGGTAAAGTATCAGCAGAATGATGTAACCAAGTCCAATAAGAGGCCTTTAGAGTCCCCACTGTCTGGTGTATAGCTTCCCCTTTCTGAAACACAGTCCTAAATATAAAGTAAAGTACAACTGATGTATACCTCTGTCTGAATAGGGCCCTTGTGCCGGCAGCAGGTGACATAGACCACAAAGGGCCACTCGTCTGGCTGCATGAGGACCCCAGCAGCCTGGGCACAAGTAGGGTGGTAGGCCGTAGGACAGCGGCCATGGGAACACTGTACACAGCACCCGGACGTCTTCTTCATCCGCTTCTTACAATAGTAACATTTCTGCACAGCACAGATAACAATAAGACCATGCTCAGAGAGACAGGAAAAGGAAGTCCCACAGGGAAAACTAGGCCTATACATCCTGTCAAACTGTATACAGTAGTAGGCTATCAACATCCTCTAGAAATACAACGGTTGACATGATTCCTGTCAAAGGGCTAAATTCAGAAACAAGGCTTTGGCAGAAAGAGAGCTGCCATTTGTCATATCCTGCCTGAAGCTCTGACTGACTGGGATTCATCACAAACTCACCTGACATTCTCTAAATACCCTAGTCTCTAGTCTAACCTTGTAGTAGATGACAAGCTGAATTACTGTCACATGCATAGAGGTGGATGTGCCAACCATGTCTTGTAAAACCAATAATAAATTACTTTGACATAATATGCTGAAGAAAGGATATTCAGCCACTCTCCTTTATTCAAAGGTCCTTGGAAAAGGTTCTCCTCTATTCATGCACCTTGGTTGGAGAGCGAGGTAGTGACAGAGTCATATCCCTTAGCACGTAATAAATGTTGACAAAAGGCTTGGGCGGTATCCAGATGGTTATACCGACCTTGTGCTATATCGGGATATTCGGTCATACCGGCACTGAACACAAGGGGCACTATTTAAAAAACAGCCTTTGTAATCCGAAGGTTAGCAATGCTAAGAAGTACATGTCAAATCTCATTGAGAATGCTCACTAAATGCTAACGAGCGGATTGAGAACATTTTATACAGTCTCTGACCTTAACTATTTGCAGGACAGACATCCCAGCTCATAAAGTAGTAACTCTAAAATGCTACTCACAGAATGCTGCACGCACAAAACAAATATTAGACAATAAGGCTCTTGATCCAGGAGGGGATTCTCTGCTCTCGGTTTTGGAAGAAGCTAACCACTTAGCTAGATTGCTAACTAGCTACTAAATTAGCAAACCAAATGCACAACTGCAGAGCATTTAGCACATTTTAGACAGGTAACTTAATAGTTATAAGATATCTAGCTGGCAAACATTTAGTTGTGAATTCCATACTGAAACTAGATCACCTGGCGCGTGCTGCACAACAGTGACTCACAAGGTTCTGGTCTCTCATCGTTGTTTGCTTGTAAACAAAAATTATGTGACAGGTGAAATTAAGAACACAATCTTCTTTACCTCCTAATGTATTGCACAAGTTGACTAAAGGTATTTACTTAAAAAAGTAACTACAAATATTTAAATGTATATATAAAAATAAAATACATTTACAGTATTGAAAAACCCTCCCATGGGTATTTCCAAATACCCTGCTATACTGTATACCACCCAAGCCTATTGACATGTACTGTGTTTAACTCACCAGTTTAAACCTCTGTAGAGGAATCCCACTCAGATCCACAGGGCTTCTCTCAGTGATGTTCACAAAGCGAGCCTCCAACACTGCTACTGCACACAGCACATGGACCCACCTACAACACAACATGTCAATACACAACATCATTAGTGGCTTATAAACTAAATGTAAACCCAGTAAATATATTTCAAAAGAACATCCAACTATGTGAACAGAAGGGTACATAAAGAGATCAGTAAATGTTCAGTGTGTGATTTAGACTAGCCCACTCCCTGATATAAGGGGATCTGTCTGGCACAAGGACTTACTTGTTGTTGTTGGCTTTCTGCAAGGCACCACCCCTCAGCGAACACAAACAGCAACTCTACAAGGAGAGCAAACTGTCAACTACCATAATCCCAGTTATGTAAACATACATACAGCCAATGGCAAGGTGTGGTACCTGCTACCTGATGACCAGTACCAGTCAGTCACATATCATTAGAAGAACACTACAAACACTACTGCCAGATCTAATGACCGTTTAGAATACTGCAAAGTTTGCAAACACTACTGGCAGTCAGTGCCAGCAACATATACTTGGGTCAGGTGAGGTCAGACACAATGAACAGCCACTTGGAGGTGTTGTGATGTGTTGTGGAGACACTGACCTCAGTCATGGAATTGGCCTTACAGCGAGCACACTTCCAGTCCTTAGTCACACTCTCTGGATCCACGCCATAACAGCCTGGAAACACACAACCAAACAAACACCATTACCTAAGTGGTTAAATGTTGTCGCCAATGAACCACAAGGGAGCATAGGTTGCATAGTGCATACTCATTTAACTCCTCTTAACCTGCTAAAGTAGAGTACTGCTCTTACCTGGAATGATGGGGTTAACTAGAACCGCCATAGGCCAATGACGTTCGATTTTGTTAAGAAATAATCTGCCAAAAAAATACTAAAGTCCTGCTACTTCAGACTTTTCCTAAATATATTTTACATTGCTCAGTTGTCTGAATTTTTTCAATCATAAACAGAAAAAGTATTAATATTTTTTAAACAGCTATTACTAACTTAAGGGACCATGCGTCCCTCTCCTTACTGAATGAATGTCGTAAATGGATGAATGGGCGATAGAAACTGATAATTGTGCATGTGACGTCCCAATTTCATTTGAATGAACTGAATGATGAGAGTAAAAGAGGATGATTGAATTTAGAACAGTAGTGTAATGAAGCATTGTGTAGTGTGTAGTTCACAATGGCAAGCCGAACCAAATGAATGGATGCACTGACAGCATTGCAAATCCTGCAGAATTTAGATGAGCTGGAGTCAGATCGAGGATCGGATATTGAGCTTGAAATCCACGTTGCTGCGAAGAGTTTTCATCTGATTCTGAATTGTCTTCTAGCCTCTGCCTCCGATGCCTGAGCCTAGCCACAGAAAAAGCAGAACAGGGCCAAGGTAGACGCGTTTGGGTAGAAAAGACTGACAAGCGCGCAACAGGAACAGGAACATTCTCAGAGAGAGCAGGCCCGTCACCTCACGCAAAGAGACAAATTGCCAGCGGACTCGACAGTTTTCTTTGTTTATGTGACATTCAGATGTTGCAGCACATTAGAGATTGTACTGTCGCTCATGCTCACAGAAAAGGAAACAGTATGTGGGACATGTCTATGGATGACCTCAAAACATTTATTGCACTCTTGTATGTCCACGGGGCATACGGGGGGAAAATATTGATGTGGAGTCATCATGGTCCGATAGTTATGTGGTGGACTTTTTCCAAGAGACCATGCCACACAACCGCTTCAGAGAGATTATAAGACACCTGCGTTTTGATGACATAAGACCAATACGTGTGCAGACGGAGAGGTTCGCCGCCGTCTCACACACCTGGAAAAGTTTTATGAAGAATTACATTGCTCGTTACTGTTAACTCTAAATGACACAACGACTAGGTTCCAGTTTAACAATGTTTACTTCACTGTATCTCCATGGTACATAGTTGCCATTACACTCAGGCCCGGTCCAACCAGGGAAACCTCTGCACGGCGCTCTAGTAACAGAGTGAGAGCACAGTAATAACAGAAGTATAGGGATACTTAAAACATCAACTTCACAGTTACAAGCCAGGAGAGAACATAACTGTTGATGAGCAACTGTTCCCAACCATAGCTCGGTGCCATTTTACCCCATACATGGCCAACAAACCGGACATATTTAGAATTACATTTTGGTTAGCCGATGATGTCGAAGACAAGTAAGCTACATGCTCAATGGTTTTCCATATTTGGGGAGAGATGAAACCAGGCCAGCGGGTGAGCGACTGTCTTGAGACTAGTTGAGCCTTACATGGGTAAAGGCAGAAATGTGACCACGGCCAACTTCTTTACATCAATTTCCCTGGCAGACAAGTTGATTGCAAAGAAGACTAGCCTGCTCAGAACAGTGAACAAACAAACAGAGACGGGAGCTGCCGCCCTCTGCACAACACAACATACCAGCGGCGCTGTACTCCATATCAGTGATGGAGAGTGGTAAAGCAACACTCACGGTTTACAGATGTAAAATAAAAAAACTGTTTGAGATTATTTGAAAGGTGCTATACAAGTTTTAAAAAAATATGCATGTGTAAATATTATCTCCTTTTATTATATTACATTAATATTATTGTTATTATTAGCATTATTATTCCATATCATTTTAACCTTTTCTATTCTATGCAATACTGTAGGTTGGTGTGGATATACTCAACCAGATGGCAGACTGTACTCTGTTAAAGAAGGTACTCCTCGCTGGTCTCTTGCGGTGTTCTACAACGTGCTCAACATGGCTGCCATCAACACGCATGTGTCGTACAAGCAATGCCTTGACAAGATATTCAGCAGGAGAGATTTCATCATGGATCTGGCATGTGAGCTTCGTGAGAACCACATGAACGCCAAGAAAGCAGCTACAGCCATCAAGGAGGCAGCCAACGAGTCCACCAAGCAGGCAGCGCTTCCTTCCACCCACTCGGGAAAAATACACAATATCATGTTTGCAGGCGCACACGAAACAAGTCCTATGAAAACTGTGTCCAGTGCAACTGATTTGTTTGTGGGGCCTGCTCACACAAAGCCCCGAAGCTGTATTTCCATGTATTTATGCAATTCATCCTATATAATTGTTCATACACATTTATAAAGCTTTGGTGCTTTTGTTTAGGCATATAGCAAATAATTTCACCTGCACCTTACTTTCTAATTTGAAGAAGCTGTAACTGAACTGCATTACTTAGTATAACTAATTACATCTACTAATTAAATTGATCAAATGTATTACACTGTAATGTTTTTATTGTAAGGGAAAGAAAATGGCCTATACCTTTTTCAGTAAGACTTTATAGAATTATACTAAACATATCCTGACTATCTAAACAGATAACTATTGTTATGTTTTACATGGATATATTTCCACAAATATTTATTAATGTAATTCATCTTTTACAATAGTTTATGCACACTATTTATCAAGTGATAGTGCTTATGTTTGCACACCTTGCCGGTTGATTTGCATCTGATGTGTATGCTAAAGGAGATGCCTGGCAACGTTCTCTAGTGGGTACTTATAGGCTGAAAGGTCCAGAGGTTCTAGTGTTAAAAAGGGGTGGCGTGCTGGGTAAGTAGTACTGACTGGTGTGTACGCGGACGCTGCAGTGGGAGCAGCTGATGAGCAGGCTGGTGCCGTCTGGATCCAGGTGAGGGGTGGTTGGGGCCGGGGCTCCAGGTTCCTTCTCCTTAGCGCCCTCCTCTGGCTCCGTGGTGGTGGTGAAACACATCTCAGGGATTAGGGGCTTGGTTCTCAGCCTGCCTCCAGGCAGCACCACTGGAGGGTCCGTACCGTCATCAGCACACTCCGTCTGCAAATGAAACAAATCATATTTAGCAACTCTTGGGAGGACAATAACTCTCATTCAAATTGTTTAAACAAATGATTTTCTGTGTTTGTCTTCATCAGCACACTCAGTCTAGCCATGGCTAGAGGAAGGGACAACGTAATACAGCTACTCAGACAAACCTGAAATAACTATCGCTGTACAGTATATCAGAACTGAGAAGAGGAGCATTGGGGAAGGTACTAAAATGACAAAAACTTCTCCCCTGAGACAGAGTGAAAAAAGGGGGAACTGAATCACATAATAGGAGTTTTCCTCTCAGAGAAACCCCTGTAGATTAATGACTGACAGATTACAAGACTTTTAGAAGACTAACTTCCCAAATCCCCTGCTGAGTGTCTCCTCCTCGGCCATTGGTGATCTCTCTCTCTCACACACACACACACACACACACACACACACACACCTCCCTCTCCTCACCTGCTGGTATGCCTGGAAGAGTGAGCACACCGAGCAGTATGGGGCCTGGAGGCCCATGCAACTGTTGTACTCCTTCTCTTTCTTCAGGTTGGGAGGCCTATTCTGCCACAGGTGGGCCAGGGGCTTGGCCCACGACTCTCCCTCTAACCCATCCTCCTCTAATGGGGGCTGCTCTGGCAGCTCTTAAAAATACATCAAAATAAATATATTTTAGAGTTAGCACATTTCATATCCCAAACGACTTACAGAACTGTCGATATTGACAGTGGCCCATGAAAGAAATCTAATCCAATCCATCAAGCTATATGCTCTAATCCCCTGAGCCATTGGAACCAAATAGACAGTTATGAAAACACACAGACAAACTACTATCATGCCATCAAGAATGCCAACATAGATATGAGTGAATGATGCATCCTCACTTCTAATCCATGGAGGAACATGCCTGACACTGCTTTTCTACAAGTCATCATATCCATTGCTTAGTTAAAGGAAGCCTAACTGGGGCTAAACTATGTGAGTGAGGAAGTGATATTTTAACTTACCCTCGTCACTCATGTTGTCCTTCATCAGACGGTGGTGACAAGGCAGCTTCCCCAGCTTGCTGGGCACAGCGTCATCCTCCGCTCCCTCCTCTGCTCCCTGGTGGAAGAAAAGGGGTTAGCAACATAATCATTAGCGCTGCTTCATTCAACATGTACAGTACATCTGACCTCAGAACAAACATGATAAAGCAAATCCTACAGACGGAGGTTGAGTGAGATGTGATGTTTGGAGTCCACTCCTCTCACCTTGCTGTCTTCCGGTTCCTCTCCTTCACTATCACTACTATCGTTTCTTCTCTCCTCCTTGCCCTCCCTGGTCTCTCCCTCGCTGTAGTCTCCCTTAGCGTAGCTGTGGACGTGCAGCACGTCTGCAGGGCTCAGGGTCCTCTGAAAGAGCTGGTAGACAGGGCTGGAGCTGCTGGCTGGGTGGGAAGGGCTGGAGCTGCTGGCTGGGTGGGCAGGGCTGGAGCTGCTGGCTGGGTGGGCAGGGCTGGAGCTGCTGGCTGGGTGGGCAGGGCTGGAGCTGCTGGCTGGGTGGGCAGGGCTGGAGATGCTGGCTGGGTGGGAAGGGCTGGAGCTGCTGGCTGGGTGGGCAGGGCTGGAGCTGGAGCTGCTGGCTGGGTGGGCAGGGCTGGAGCTGCTGGCTGGGTGGGCAGGGCTGGAGCTGCTGGCTGGGTGGGCAGGGCTGGAGCTGCTGGCTGGGTGGGCAGGGCTGGAGCTGCTGGCTGGGTGGGCAGGGCTGGAGCTGCTGGCTGGCTGGGCAGGGCTGGAGCTGCTGGCTGGCTGGGCAGGGCTGGAGCTGCTGGCTGGCTGGGAAGGGCTGGAGCTGCTGGCTGGCTGGGAAGGGCTGGAGCTGCTGGCTGGCTGGGAAGGGCTGGAGCTGCTGGCTGGCTGGGAAGGGCTGGAGCTGCTGGCTGGCTGGGAAGGGCTGGAGCTGCTGGCTGGCTGGGAAGGGCTGGAGCTGCTGGCTGGCTGGGAAGGGCTGGAGCTGCTGGCTGGCTGGGAAGGGCTGGAGCTGCTGGCTGGCTGGGAAGGGCTGGAGCTGCTGGCTGGCTGGGAAGGGCTGGAGCTGCTGGCTGGGTGGGAAGGGCTGGAGCTGCTGGCTGGGTGGGCAGGGCTGGAGCTGCTGGCTGGGTGGGCAGGGCTGGAGCTGCTGGCTGGGTGGGCAGGGCTGGAGCTGCTGGCTGGAGGCTTCACATCCTCACTGGGGCCGGCCTTCTCTGAGCTCTGGGGGGAGGGTTCTGGGGCCGCTGGTTGGGTTGACTGTTTGTTAGTCTGTGGCTGAGACTTAATTGGAGTGGATTTAAGAGAGATTTTGGCTTTCATCTGAAGTGCTAGCTTTCGGCTGGCGTTTGTGTTTCGGTTGGTCTTTGCGTTGGGTGGTGGCTTTGTTCGCTCATTTTTAACGTCTTCTGGCTTTAGCTCTGAAATAAACAAACAACATGAAAAACTGGAGGCACTGTCTAAATCAGTGGTATTCAAAGCCGAGGAACTGCAGTGGGGTTGACAATTTTTTTTTTTAAAGGATGAGTACAGATTATTGTATGGGACAATATACAAAAGGTATATTGAAGGTTATTTGTGATTGTAAAAATAGAAATTTACTGATTTTAAGGTTGAATACCACTGGTCTAAATTATCTCCCTCATAAACCACATTTCCATCCACAGTTTTCATGCGGGTAAAGTCATACGGTATAAAAAAATTTCACGACAGCTGTGGTGTAAACAGGTAGTGTCGGTACAATTAATAAATGCAGACAGAATTTGTTTGTTCGACATGGTGGGATCTTTTTGTGTCGGTCAAATTAATTATGCGAGAAACACCTTTATGCGCAAATACTGTCACGCGATGATATGGTGTGTGGTCCTCCCACTACGACTCGGAAAACTATGCAGTTTATTAGGCTACAGATGAAATAAGTTATGATGAACTTCACAGGGTGGTGAAAGTGCAAGGTGATCTTGATGCTCCTTTCCAATAAATATTGGGGGTCTTATTCTGGTGACACGATTGATATTTGACTGCAGTTTGACAAATAATATCCATAATAATCTCATCATGTAGACTAGCCTACCCGCAAGCTGTTGGCTAGAACACACGTGTTTGTGTGACAAAACAAATCGGTAGAGTTGAAAACGCGATGGAAACACATCAAGCTTTAGATTTCTATTCTGTACATAAAAAAGTACATTTTGTGTGCACTACGTCATCACACACCACTGGTGGGAAAATGCGCATATTTTCTTTATGCAGATTTTGAATATTTGCATGAAAATCTGTCGCCAATTGGATGGAAACCTAGCTATAGTCTAACAAGTCAATATGCAGTAGACTAGTGTCAGTGACTGTTTAATTGTTTGGTGGCATAGTTAAAGATGAACTGAGCTACCTTTGTACCCCAGTACAAATATTGTTTGATTGAGGTACCTTTGTGTGCCGGACTGAGTCCCTCCTCCTCCTGGCCCAGCTTGGCTTTCTTCTGGTCCACCTCTCCCTCCTCCTCCTCCTCCTCAGCCTGCTCAGTGTCTCCGTCCTCTGCTGCCTCCACATCTCCTCCTCGCTGGCGCTTCTTCCCAACCTTCGGCTTCGGGCTGCATTGGACAGAGAGAGAGGAACCGTGAATGGTAAAAAAATAAAAATACAATGTCTCTTTTGAGAAACTTGCTCAAAGTGGTGACCAAAGCCCAGGATGAATGAATGCTTTTATGAGATAATTAAAGGGGAAATCTGCAGTTGAAAAAACAAGAAAACAGACACCACGCCACTTGATTAGGTGAACAGCTGAGGGATGGGGTTGGAGAAATGTAACCACTCAAATTCAGCTATGGATGCAAGGACTGACCATCCATGAGATCAAAAGTATAGTTTACGCTATACCCTATATTAGTAAGGTATGACAGTTGAACTAAGCTTATGAGGCATTTATAAGTTATATTCTTCAAGAATCACTGGGTATATATAATTAATTAAAAAGTAAAACAGTTAATGTAGCAATCACAAATTGCCCCTTTAATATAGATATAAATATACACTGAGTACAAAACATAAGGAACACCTGCTCTTTCAATGACAGACTGACCAAGTAAAAGCTATGATCCCTTATTGATTTTACTTCTTCAATCAGCGTAGATGAAGGAGATGAGACCGGTTAAATAAGGATTTTTAAGCCTTGAGACATGGATTGTGTATGTGTGCCATTCAGAGGGTGAATGGGCAAGACAAAATATTTAGGTGCCTTTGAACGGGGTATGGTAGTAGGTGCCAGGTTAACCGGTTTGAGTGTGTCAGGAACTGCAACATTGCTGGGTTTTTCACGCTCAACAGTTTCCCGTGTGTATCAAGAATGGTCCACCACCCGAAGGACATCCAGCCAACTTGACACAACTGTGGGAAGCATTGAAGTCAACATGGGCCAGCATCCCTGTGGAACGCTTTCGACACCTTGTAGAGTCCATGCCCCAACGAATTGAGGCTGTTCTGAGGGCAAAAGGGGGTGCAACTCAATATTAGGAAGGTGCTCTTAATGTTTTGTACACTCAGTGTATATGACGTTACACCAGCTGGCGACAATACTACACTACAGTAAAGCATGGACCTCTTCTCCTCCTGAGTGGTGGTGCCTGGGGTATTCTCCTGGTCAGGGGCCTCGCTGGGGCTTGGACACTCCTTCCCAGGCTCCGTCTTCTCTCCCTTCAGGAACTCAGCAGCCTCTGGCGTGGGCTTGGAGTGGTCAATAGGAGTGTTGTCCTTCCCTGCCTTCCAGGCCTTGTAGCGGTCTGGTTGGAACTTCCTCACAAACACATCCATGGAGATCTTCACCATGTCCTTACGGCACGAGCACTGGGGGAGGAGGGAGGACAGGGATTGGTCATGAGAATATTACACAATAAATGCAACCAATTTGATCTAAAGCAACTTACGGTATGAGTGCATACATTTTAGTATGTGATCCCTGGAATTGTACACACGACCATACAAACTGAGTAACACAAGACCAACCACAGTTCACACTAAATAAATGACTTGGTTTAATGCATACTATGTGTTCATTCATTTAGTTGTACATACCAGTGTGGCTATTTTGCCATAATCGATCCATCGCTGTGTGGCAAAGTTAGTGGACTCAGCACAGTTGAAGCCGTGGTTGAAACCAGCGTGGTAACCGAATGGGAAGGTCACTATGAACTGGCCTGCCTCCTGGGTGATCTAAACACACAACAGACACAGCGTCAGACCGCCGGGTTTGTATTTTGTTGCTGTATCCCAACTTTGTGAAGAAAAAAAAAATATATATATTAACCAGAAAAGAAAAAAACTAGTTAATCTATAGGCAGACACATTACATGACATAGTACCATCAAAAACAGCTGAATCATGCCACTGTAACAATCTACTGTATATCTAGAAAAGTTTAGGTTGGTAAATCTGATAACATCTTGTCATTGAAGAGCGGTCACCTTCTCAAATGGTATGCCATATTTCTTCAGGATGGAGGGTGAGATAAGAGTCATTTTATGGCGCAGGAAAGCTTCACAGCTCTGAGCACTCCCAGGAAAGAACCCTGCATGAACAGGAATCAATGACATTAGGAATTCTGCTGATCACTGTCTGATAATGTGTTGACATGAAGAATATTGATAAACAATGAGCAGTGTTTCCCCTAGGATTCTTTTCAGCAGCGTTGGAAGAGTTGGCGGGGGGTGGGTGGGGGGGGTTAATAGGGTCTTCCAAAAATATATATATTTTTTATGCGCAGCTGCTAAACGCAAAAAGGGGAAACTAATGAGGAATGAGGATCAATTAGGAAATTCCTTTCCACCATAGGAGGCTGGTGGGAGGAGCTATAGGAGGACAGGCTCATTGTAATGGCTGGAATGGAATGAATGGAACGGAATCAAACATATGGAAACCACATGTTTGACGTCATTCCATTTATTACATTCCAGCATGCCTCCTCTGCTCCACATACCTTTAGCGAGGCGCTCCAATCTCTTCCCATGTTCAGGCGGAACAACATACCTGCAGAGAGACAAGAGTACCGATGTAAATGGTAGTCAAGATGCTATGTGTTAGGTAAGTAAGTAAATCAAGTAAGGCTTCTCCTAGCTAGAGCGGCCCATAGGGTAGGAGTTTCTGTAGCATGAAGCAGCTTGATGTACAAGTAAACCTCCTGGACAGGACACTAGTGTTGGGATTACATACAATAACACACACTCCATTTGTAAGCTGTAAAATAGACATACGGTAAATATCTATTGGTATAACTTCACTGAAACGTGTGTATGGTGTTTTTTTTATCTGTGCAAAATACATCAACAACATTTTACCAGGACTTTGGCTCTCCAAAGTGCAGGTAGTTGATGCTGTAGAGATCCATATCTTCAGTGTGCCAGGCGAAGGTGCTTTTCCACATGCCAAAGTACAGGTAAGCAGTGTTCACTCCTTTTATCTTGATCCCACTCTCCCTCTCCACAGTGTCCAGGATAGTGTTCAGATGACCAATGTTCCACTCTGTCACATCCTAGGAGAGATAGAGATGGAGAAGAGAATGTTGGTGAGGGTAAGGAGAGACATTGACATTTCAACTCTAGGTTGTAAGTTCAAATCCCAAGTGAAGCCAAATGCGGGCTGTGCTGTTAGGCAAACCGACAGTGTGTGTGTGTGATGATAGGAATAACTCACTGGGTCGTAGAGGGTTCCGTTGATGTCCGCTCCATAGAGAGGTGGGTTAAAAGTCAGGTTCTTCCAGAACTTTCTCTCCAGCTCCTCAAAATCCACATAGCGGGGATTACAGAACCTACAATGACAAAGGATGATTAGATGTGACAAACAAAACTAATGACATCTTGCAGTGATTTCAGAACTATAGCCAGTTACAACCATGTATACCTGTTACAATCGTTTCCATTTATTTGAAGAACAGCACAGATGGAAAGTTTGGTAACAGAATGACAGCACAAACCGTCATGTGTTTTTGTAAAAATGTCAGTGAAAATTGTTAAAACTAGTCCTTGAGCATAGAGCTGTATGGTTTGTTTAACTTTGCAATTATTGAGTTTTGTTTGGCATACATTTGAAAGTGACAAATCTAAGTCTCAGCATTACCCCGTTACCATGGAATTACCCATAACAGTACGAGGGCTCACTTGTCTGTGTTGGCAGTCTTGCGGAACTCTCGGACAGTCATGGGTTTCTTCTGGATGTTGTACTGTGTGAAGAGACCTGACTGGCCCGACACCACCTGCTGTATAGGAGCAGGAATCACCAGGTCATCTATGTCATCATAGGTACGTCTAGGCTTCCAGTCTTTGGGTGGAATAACCTGGAAAATACATACCAAACATAGGATTGTGTTAGTCTTTATACAGAGTGCATTTTTCTCAGAACAGGATATAGATAGGCCTATAGATCTTTGGTTGCACCTCGTCTGATGTTGGTTAAGCACCTTCTACTCCTCTCCAAACAGGATATAGATCAACATTAAAAACACAGGGGAATAAATGCTTATGATCTTCAGAAAAGTAGACGCAAACACACACACAGACACACACCTTAGCCATTCCAGCTCGGTGTGCTCCCTGTGACTCCATGTAGGCAATGTAAAGGCTGAAGTCCTTAAACTCTTCCTTGGTAGGGTGAAAGGTCATGATCCTGGAGCCAGGAGTCTGCTGGGACGCAGTGTCTGTCGCCATCATCGAAGAGTCGCTCTGATCTGCAGACACTGGACAAGAGAACACATTTGTTTTGATCAGATGTATGTGTTAATAATTTCTCTAAAACTTTTCATCACATAGAAAATGTTGCAACTACTTATAATTGGCCTATGTGTGGTGCAGTTGATAACTAACAAACAGATGTTTTAGAAATGTTCTAAACTAGCCTAAATCGTTCTGGTAGACTTGATCACCTTTCGCCCCCTATAGTTAAAGCACAAAGTTAATCCTACAATGGTCACTAACTACCGTAAACACATCACTGCAAAAAAATAGCAATACACAAACACAATATATACATGTTTTTTGTGGGACTGAGGGGCTAGGGAATAATAATGTCGTCGTAATTACTTCAGACTATAGCTAGCTAATATCAACAGCTAAGCTAGCTAGCTAGTAGCTGGCTAAAATATCAACAACAAAAATCTAATTCAGTCGGCCAGTTAGCCAACGACGTTGCTTCGCTCATTGATGTCCAGTAACCCAATCTAATTCCAAATATTTACCTCCTTCGTGAGAGATAGCTAGCAGCGTTAGAAGCTCTCTAACTTATTTGTCGAACCTTTCGTAATAGATTACAACAAAGTTTATAACATGCTAATGTCACACTAGCCAGCTAACGCTAGGTCTTTGATAAGTTCCTGCCCACCTGCCGATTGTGATTGGACGACATCATGATTAAAGTAATTCCTAAGTTTGTGATTGGTTGAATGCCAAGTCATTTAAGGACAGGGCCCAGTGTCACTTAACGCCCGGAAAATATCTAGCATTAGCATGTTACCTTACACACCTGCCTGTATCATACCTCTGATTCAGTTATTAATGTATAGCAATGGTAAAGTAATAACGTAGGATCATGCCATATTATACAAACATGTTAAAGATAACAATGGAACAGAGACAACTTTGAGAAGCAAGTAGGCTAGCTAGCTTGCTAATGTCAGTGTAGCATAGCTAGCTAGCTAATTGCATGCGCAATTATTTCCAGCAACATAAGTTACTTAAAAGCACACACGTTTTAAAGTTTGAAATATTACCTTACAAAAGCTGACCGAGTAATGAGTGAATGCTCGCCCCAAATCTTCAAAAGCAGAAGATGATTTGTTCACAAATCACCGTGGGCAGGGAAGAGACCTCCATTACTCCAGTGTCGTACGCATGCTCAGTGTGTTTGTTTACAAGGATGAAGGAGGGCGTGTTCCACGCTCTAGCGAGACTAATCAAAATGCAGTATTTTGCTATGACTCTGCCTTATTATACCACCCAGGCCCTAATATGCAAAATGTAGCCTTCTTAATACGTTATAGCTCATTAAAAAAGTGTATCACTAGCTTTCCCCATTTACCTATCCCATTTCTCTTTACAAATACCACATTTTCTCCAGCACAAATGTCATACTTCAAAATTGTGAAAGTCATAGTGTATCATATTTTGCAATATGATGTTAAAATGGCCAGCATTGGTGTTGAATGCCAGTATTGATGTTGCTTCATCCCTTAGGACAATTATTTTATTATACAGTACATGTAAATTGCATTTTCCGGGCACTGACTTGTCAAACTGTTATTCCATTAGGTCTGAACAATGTGCAACATCCTACTGATCACAATTCTAGTACCTACTGTCGAACACAATGCAGTGTATGCCATTGTGTGACTGATATTCCAGGGGTTCTGTCAGGACAGTGGCTGAAGCACTATGTTCAGGCTGTCCAAGGACATAGGAGGCCCTAGCTGGAGGGGTATCTTCCACCATCTGTTCCACTGGCAGTACCATGGAGGGATGGGGGGTACGAGAGGGTACAATGTGTGTGGGCTGTGTATGTGTGTATGTGTGTGTGTGTGTGTGTGACATGCAAAGTCCTCCAAATATATATATATATATATATATATATATAAAAAGAGACACACGACCACATTATATATAAAAAAAACAATTATTCAACTTTATTAACATCAAAGTTTTTGCGACATTTTTTCCCTCTCCCTTTTATTAACAAATAGAAAACAGATTGTGTATACAACAGACTGAACCCCTACGGCACTATTCGAAGACGAAGTGAAATAAATCCTTGTTTTTGCAGTCCGTCCATCCGGGCCCACTCAATCTAAATTCACCTCACTTTGCAATCCTATAGCCTCACTTAAGAGAGAAACGCTTGACTATAATGTAGAGATCCTCCACCGTACATTGATGCTGCTTCTTTGTATTACAGGAGATTGTCCTTCTGTAGCAGAGTGAGGAGATAATACAGTATATTACAGCAGTTATACCATGGATGTAGAGTCAGTGACAGTCAGAAGAGAAGTTCATCTGGGTTGTTGTCAGTTATCTGCAGGGATGGCCAGTCATGGGGAGCTAGGTCAGTCGTATGCCAATGGACATGTCCAGTTCATAGATCATAGTTCAGAATCAGCAGGGTAATCAGAAATACATGGATGGATAACTGTATGTCTGGTCACTCGAACACTTCTCATTGGAGGGGTGTTGTCTGTGATGTGAAGCTCTGTATATCTGTTGCTCCAAACCAGGTCTAGCTTGTCAGATCAGACCAGACAGAGCCAGGGTCCAGTTCCTCTGTGCCTTTTGGGAGTGTTGGTTTGGTTCAGTCCACCTCAGGCCAGGCTTGGACAACTAGGGTGCTGTTACAGGACAAACACCTTTTCATGAACCGGTAGTTTTCTTTATTTCTTTAATTGTGTCTGGAGTTTGGACTTGAGCTCTTTGAGCGACAGGCATTGAGAAAATCACAGTAAACAGAATCTGTACATTGTAGATTATTCATCAAACGTCATTAAGATTAATCTATTCAGTTTTTATAAACATAGATGCGTTTATTTTATAGTAGTTCACTAACTCTGGTGTACATGTGTTTGATCTCTTTTTGGGGAGATAGCTGTTTTTGTAAAGTACCAGGAAGTGAAAATGCTTATAAAAGTTGTGTCCCCCATATCCCACTGAATACGACCAACCAGAGAATAGAGAACTTTAGAATATTATAATTATGGTAAAAAATTAAATTATTATTAGCAGCTCTGAGTATGCGTAAGTGTCCAGTATTAATAATAACTCGGAGCATGTTTAAAATACATGTCCCTTGTGTAAAAAAAAAAGAAAAAAAAAAAGATACAAATTATGATTTAAAAATATGACTCATTAAGACATACAATAACCAGTGTATAAATGATTAGAAAACAAATTCTAAATAATAATAATAATAATAACATACTTATAATGGGTAATAGTAATGATATTAATGCATAATAAAAGCTGAAAAATAAAGTTTGCCATATAAGCAGGTGGAGGAGGCAGAAATAGTGTTTTTATGGCGTGTGCATTAGCTATAGAGACATCAGAATGAAGTATACTGAAGCTTTTTAGGTTCTTTTTTAGTAGTGAAGGGTTTTAAAGCAGGTTTATTGTGCCAGTCAGTCCAGGAGTACTGCTCCACCTGATTGACGGTCGTCCAGTCGGACTTGTGCTCTCTCCCACTCCTCCTCACTTCTCTTCCCCTCTTCCTCCCCCCTCTCCCCTCGCCCCTCCGGCAGTTTCTGGACAGTATGGATATAGCTCAGAAGGGACACACGGGTGGCGCTCCTGAACCCCAGGAGTCCCAGTGCATTCTGGGAGTGGTTATTATGTTGCATAGTGGTCAAAGCTTCCAAGGTACTCTAGAGCTGCCCTGTAACACAACTGGTACTGGTCCTGGGAGGGGAACAGAGGGGAACAACATCAGAGTCAGTCAACAGGTGAGATCTACTAGAATATAATCATGGTACCAATTTCTCCTGGGAGAGTGTTTGTATCAATGCAAATAAATTGTTTTAAGTTTATTTGTCATGTGTAATGAATACATTGGAAATCTTACTCTATTTCAATTGGATAAACCAGCTATTTTAACTGAATCCCTGCTTTGCTTAAATACCTCTATCTAGGAGAGGACCTGTACTCCCACCCCCTCGCTAACCAGTCCCTCCCAGACTCCCACCAAAGCTGTGTGACTGTACTGTACCTCTGTCTGCACCATGGCAGGTCTCTGGGTCCTCAGTGTCTTGACAGTCTGGAAGAGGTCCACCACCCCCTCGTACCTCATCCTCTCCAGCACGATACTCAGGGTGATGAACACACCAGTCCGCCCAACACCAGCACTGTGGGGGAACAGGACAGGGAGAGTTAGTACTATACACACACAGTACAAGCATGCATGCACGCACGCACACACACACACACACACCACACACACACACACTCATCAGTTTTTCTTACCTGCAGTGCGCAGAGATTGGTCCATCCTGGCCAAACTGTTCCTTGGTTTTATGCACTTGACCAATGAAGTCAATGAAGCCCTCTCCAGTTTTTGGCACCCCTTGTTCTGGCCAATCAGTGAACTGGAACTGCCGAATGGTCCTAGACTGGCCATCCTGAGAGGTGGTGAGGGGTGGATGAGGGACATAAAGTGAGTCATTTCTCTAAGCCTTATTATAAGACATTATAAAGGCTCATACATGCTTATGACACTTTATAAAGCATTATACATGCAGAATTTGAATAATGCAAGCAGTATGTTTTCTACAGTGTGTTTTACAGCTCTTTATGTCTGTGCTGTAAAGTGCAGAATGTATTTCTATAAGCAAAACAGCAGAGCATAGCCACAGCACTATGTGTGGGTTGAAAAACACCTCCCATGTTATTTTCCTCACCTTTGCACAGCAGCACTTTTCAATTCATTAGAAAGATAAACTTAGCGCACCGCTTAGCCCTCTACGTAGATCAGAGAGATATAAGTTACTAGGGAGAAGAGGGAGGATGGATGGAGAGATGGACATACCCTGGCGTCTGTGACCTTGAACTCTCGGAGGATGTACTGGGGCATGTTGTACTCAGCCATGGGGTCCACTACAAAGTACTGGTATCTGGCAGAGCGCTCAGCTGGCCAGTACTGATGACACTTTTCCTAAGAGACAGACAGACACAATGATAGAGTCAAAAACTATCGCAACACAATACTATCCATGGCATGACTGATGTGTGTGTGTGTGTACTTGCGTGTGTGCGTGTATACTGTATCAATGCCACTCACTCTTCCCATCTCTCTGAGTTTAGTAAGCATGACTACGATGGTAGAGTTGTGTTCCCACAGCATCCTCCAGAAGTCCTCTGTGGTCTCTGCTAGCGGGCCCTGGGTGGCCATGTAGGCCTTCTGCTGCCTGGGGACATGGGACATGGGACACGTCAGGGTGAGGATAACATTATAACACCAAGGGATGTAAGTTACACTTCATTACATCCCCATTGACCTACAGTATCCATGTTGAGCCCTGAGTGGTCCTACTGTCATCTGAGAGGCGCTTGTGCTGATAATGGAGGCTGGGTGTATTTTCATTAAGTTATGCTGCTGACAGATTAAGTGTCTATTCTATTCAAGCCAGTGTGAAAACCGCAGCATTGCGGCTGGGGTCCAGTTCTACTAGATCAACGTTAGAGGGCAGTGTGAAGCCGTGAGTTGTGTCGATGTGATTCTGTTTCTGTCAAGCATCCCTACAAACATGTGAGAGCCAACCCAGCCCAGCGCAAGACACACATATTCGTAGGTCCAGATGCACTATTACACCATGTACAGCCAGACGCACGCATGCACGCACGCACGTGCACACACACACACACACACACACACACACACACACACACACACACACACACACACACACACACACACACACACACACACACACACACACACAGTTGCAGTGTAAGGAAGGGCTGCTGCTGGAACTCTGAGTTCTATCTATATTTTCTATGAGATAACTAGTAAATGAGCCATGCCTCAGCACCTTGTTCAAAGAGTATCTCACAGTTGATGGGTTTGACTCATGCTGCATGGAGATTCAGTTTCTTACAGCTGAATTATTATAGTTTGAGTGTTCTGCTTTGACAATGGCAATAAGCATGCCTGCAAATTAAAGACGCAAAGCTCAAGGTCAGCCATAGAGATCATTGCTCTACCGAGACACTTATCCAGACATTTGCATGTTGAGTTAAATAAATACAATTGTTAGTGTAAAATGGCTGCTGAACAAGAGGCTTGCATCATTACGGCAGTGGAATGACCACCTCAGGATATCAGAATACTGGGGCACACCTAACCAGTATGACATCATCATCATTGCATCATCATCATTATCCTCTCCTTCTTCCTCCAAATCATCCTAATCTCCTCTGGCACTTTAAAGATGTGATGCCTGCCTGCCGGGGAGATAGAACACTAACATCTCACTATGAGCCAGGAGAGAGAAAGTCAGCACCCCAAATGGCACCCTATTCCCTATAAAGTGTACTACTTTTGACCAGGATCCTATGGGGCTTGGTCAAAAGTAGTGCACTATACAGGCAATAGGGTGTCATTTGGGACGCAAACTAACACCTCTCTATGTCTTATTTCACTTTTAATTACCGCTACAGGAATTAAAGAGGAATTATACCCCCCTTCCTTCTCTCCCTCAGGTGGGGTCGGCCCCAGGGACTTCATTAGGCACACAGGAGGAGAAGGATGTGTGTGTGTGTGTGTACAGTAGAGTAGGAGGAGGACATCGGAACAGAAAACCACATCAATGAATCCCCCACCACCACCACAAAAAAAAAGAAGAAGCTCCTATTAATTCTGTCAGTCATTAGCGTGTCGTAGCATTGTGCATTACAGCCAATTACAGTATTTACACTTCCATAAAGGAGACGGCTCTATGGGAACCCTCTGATTAGGTACTAATTTGATATGGGACAGTAACTGAACGAGAGTTCCCAAGCACCTCCCGCATGCAAGAACACACGCACTCACACTTCCTGCTGGCTGTTGTGTCTTATATACAGTGCATTCGGAAAGTATTCGTACCTCTTATCTTTTTCCACATTTTGTTACATTACAGCCTTATTCTAAAATTGATTAAATAAATACAAAAATCCTCATCAATCTATACACAATACCCCATAACGACGAAGCGAAAACAGGATTTTAGACATTTTTGCTAATTTATTTTCTATGAGACTCTAAATTTGAGCTCAGGTGCATCCTGTTTCCATTTATCATCCTTGCGATGTTCTTACAACTTGATTAGAGTCCACGTGATAAATGCAATTGATTGGACATGATTTGGAAAGGCACACATCTGTCTATATAAGGTCCCACAGTTGACAGTGCCTGTCAAAAACCAAGCCATGAGGTCGAAGGAATTGTCCGTAGAGCCACGAGACAGGATTGTGTCGAGGCACAGATCTGGGGAAGGGTACCAAAAAATTTCTGCAGCATTGAAGGTCCCCAAGAACACAGTGGCCTCCATCAATCTTAAATGGAAGAAGTTTGGAACCACCAAGACTCTTCCTAGAGCTAGTCGCCCGGCCAAACTGAGCAATCGGGGGAGAAGGGCCTTGTTTAGGGAGGTGACCAAGAACCCGATGGTCACTCTGACAGAGCTCCAGAGTTCCTCTGTGGAGATGGGAGAACCTTCCAGAAGGACAACCATATCTGCAGCACTCCACCAATCCGGCCTTTATGGTACAGTGGCCAGACGGAAGCCACTCCTCAGTAAAAGGCACATAACAGCCTGCTTGAAGTTTGCCAAAAGGCCCCTATAGAAATCTCAGACTCTCAGACCATGAGAAACAAGATTCTCTGGTCTGATGAAACCAAGATTGAACTCTTTGGCCTGAATGCGAAGCGACACGTCTGGAGGAAACCTGGCACCATCCCTACGGTGATTCGTGGTGGTGGCAGCATCATGCTGTTGGGATGTTTTTCAGCGGCAGGGACTGGGAGACTAGTCAGGATCGAGGGAAAGATGAACAGAGCAAAGTACAGAGAGATCCTTGATGAAAACCTGCTCCAGAGCGCTCAGAATGGGGTGAAGGTTCACCTTCCAACAGGACAACGACCCTAAGCACACAGCCAAGACAACACAGAAGAGGCTTCGGGACAAGTCTCTGAATGTCTTTGAGTGGCCCAGCCAGAGCCCGGACTTGAACCTGATCGAACATCTCTGGAGAGACCTGAAAATAGCTGTGCAGCAACGCTGCCCATCCAACCTGACAGAGCTTGAGAGGATCTGCAGAGAAGAATGGGAGAAATTCCCCAAATACAGGTGTGCCAAGCTTGTAGCATCATACCCAAGAAGACTCGAGGCTGTAATCGCTGCCAAAGGTGCTTCAACAAAGTACTGAGTAAAGGGTTTGAATACTTATGTACAGTGGTTTGCGAAAGTATTCACCCCCTCTTGGCATTTTTCCTATTTTGTTGCCTTACAACCTGGAATTAAAATTGATTTTTGGGGGGTTTGTATCATTTGATTTACACAACACAACATGCCTACCACTTTGAAGATGCAACATATTTTTTATTGTGAAACAAACAAGAAATAAGACAAAAAAAAACAGAAAACTTGAGCGTGCATAACTATTCACCCCCCCCAAAGTCAATACTTTGTAGAGCCACCTTTTGCAATAATTACAGCTGCATTTCTCTTGGGGTATGTCTCTATAAGCTTGGCACATCTAGCCACTGGGATTTATTTTTCTCCAGCTCCTTCAAGTTGGATGGGTTCCGCTGGTGTACAGCAATCTTTAAGTCATACCACAGATTCTCAATTGGATTGAGGTCTGGGCTTTGACAAGGCCATTCCAATACATTTAAATGTTTCCCCTTAAACCACTCGAGTGTTGCTTTAGCAGTATGCTTAGGGTCATTGTCCTGCTGGAAGGTGAACCTCCGTCTCAGTCTCAAATCTCTGGAAGACTGAAACAGGTTTCCCTCAAGAATTTCCCTGTATTTAGCGCCATCCATCATTCTTTCAATTCTGACCAGTTTCCCAGTCCCTGCCGATGGAAAAACATCCCCACAGCATGATGCTGCCACCACCATGCTTCACTGTGGGGATGGTGTTCTCGGGGTGATGAGAGGTGTTGGGTTCGCGCCAGACATAGAGTTTTCCATGATGGCCAAAAAGCTAAATTTTTGTCTCATCCGAGCAGAGTACCGTCTCCCACATGTCTTTTGGCGAACACCAAACGTGGCTTTTTTCTGGCCACTCTTACATAAAGCCCAGCTCTGTGGAGTGTACGGCTTAAAGTGGTCCTATGGACAGATACTCCAATCTTTGTTGTGGAGCTTTGCAGCTCCTTCAGGGTTATCTTTGGTATCTTTGTTGCCTCTCTGATTAATGTCCTCCTTGCCTGGTCCGTGAGTTTTGGTGGGCGGCCCTCTCTTGGCAGGTGGTGCCATATTCTTTCAATTTGTAATAATGGATTTAATGGTGCTCCATGGGATGTTCAAAGTTTCAGATATTTTTTATAACCCAACCCTGATCTGTACTTCTCCACAACTTTGTCCCTGACCTGTTTGGAGAGCTCCTTGGTCCTCATGGTGCCGCTTGCTTGGTGCTGCCCCTTGCTTAGTGGTGTTGCAGACTCTGTGGCGTTTCAGAACAGGTGTATATATACTGAGATCATGTGACAGATCATGTGACACTTAGATTGCCCACAGGTGGACTTTATTTAACTAATTATGCTACTTCTGAAGGTAATTGGTTGCACCAGATCTTATTTAGGGGCTTCATAGCAAAGGGGGTGAATACATATGCACGCACCACTTTTCTGTTATTTATTTATTTGAATTTTTTGAAACAAGTTTTTTTTTTCATTTCACTTCACCAATTTGGACTATTTTGTGTATGTCCATTCCATGAAATCAAAATACAAATCCATTTAAATTACAGGTTGTAATGCAACAAAATAGGAAAAACGCCAAGGGGGATTAATACTTTTGCAAGACACTGTAAATGTCATATTTTGTCATTATGCTGTATTGTATGTAGATTGATGAGTGGGAAAAAACAATTTAATACATTTTCGAATAAGGCTGTAACGTAACACAATGTGGAGAAAGTCAAGGGGTCTGAATACTTTCCGAATGCACTGTAACTCTGAAAACGATAGGTTCTCCTTTTCAAGTTTTTTCTCCAAATATTAACATTGAAAATGTCATTTTTTAGAGCCGTACATCTTCCATTGAGTGTTGCTGGGCAGATTCCCATAGATGGACAGCTGTAGAGTAAAGGATTGTGGATATCAGCAGACATGAACAGAGCCATCACAATAGGTAATCACTGTATTCCTCTGCTAGGAGTGGTTTGTCACCTGTCACAATCAGCCTATTTATTTACCAAAGGAGAAGTGTGAGAAGGAATGGACAGTACTGACAACTGACAAGACAAAGGGAAGGGAAGAGAGGCAGGAAAACACTGGCCTCCATGTCACACCATCATTCACTGCTGTCAGTCGCTGCAGGAAAGGTCCACCTCCTCGCTCATTAGATGAGCTGTGTCTGCAGGATAGATTCTCTCTTCTCTCTTCTATTTCTTCTTCTCTATTCTCACCATCCCCCCCATCTCACTTATTCTAGTCTTCAGAATATGTCATGTCTTGTTTTCTCACAGTCTGAGTCTGAATCTCCTCTACCCTCTCCTCTCCTCTACACTCTCCTCCCCTACCTCCTCCCCTCAACCCCTCCCCTTTCCCCTCCTCCTCTGCTCTCCTCCCCTCTCCCCCCCCTCCTCCCCTCTCCCCCCTCCTCCCCCCTCCTCCCCCTCCTCCCCCTCTCCCCCCTCCCCTCTCCTCTCCTCTCCTCTCCTCTCCTCTCCTCTCCTCTCCTCTCCTCTCCCTCTCCTCTCCTCTCCTCTCCTCTCCTCTCCTCTCCTCTCCTCTCCCTCTCCTCTCCTCTCCTCTCCTCTCTCCCCCCCCAATCCTCTTCTCCCCTCCCCTCCTCCCCTCTCGTCTCTCCTTCTCTCCTCATCCCCCTCTATCTCACCTGTATCCGTCGATGAAGCTGGCATTGATGTAGTCAGAGCCCTCCACTCCTCTGATAGGCTGCAGACTCACGCGGGTGGACTCAAAAGGCATGATGTTCACCAGACGGTTCTTGAACTTGTTGCAGGGCAGGTTGGCACTGATGAATCTTGAGGTATGTGCTTTTGAGTTGGCCAGTTTCTGGAGAAGGAAGGGAAGAGGAATGGACAGATGAAAGATACAATCTTGGATTTGTTTTTCTGCAAAATGGCAGCCCCACCACTTGTTTTGTTGAGGGATGCACGGATCTATGCATGGATCAAAAACATGGATCAGATTAAATAACTTTGTGCTATTGTAGAGAAACACCAACCCATAACCATAGAAAGGTAACTACTAGAATTGACCTTACCCATGAAAGTGCAGACACATTGGTCAGAGTCTTTTTCCCATTCTAGTAATTATATTTCTATGCCTCTAACCTGAAGATGACTGTTGCCACAGCTTTTCCTTGACGCCCACCTTCCTTCCCTTCTATCTAGCCCGTCTCTTCAAAGTGCTAAAGTTGGGGATCCCAGCCAGCCTAGCATTACTGTGTGTGAGCAGGGATGTCTGAGGGCACGGGGTTGGGAGCTAACACTCTTATTGATGCATGAAAATGATGAGCTTTTGTTCTCCAGCTTCAAATAACAACCTGCTGATGCAGAGACAACGCCTCTCTCTCTCTCCTTTAAAATTAGTGTCGACAGCACAGCCACAGCCACGAACGGAGACGTCAGGGAGTCGAAAAACACTCCCACACAACATTGGAGACAGCTGTGACGATAGATACACAAGCTGACTGTATCCATGCCACAGCAACGGAATAACAAACTACAACCACACAAGACTTTGAAAACTGAAAATCCATCTTCTCCCAAATGAGAGGGGGAGGGTGATTTTTTGTTGTTGCTGGCATTGCTGATGGTGTCCTCCTAATATTGTACTCTGTCAGTAGCAAAAAAGCAAAGTGTCAGTTTCAGAACTTGCTTGCGAAACAAACCTGCCAGTGGAGCCTAATTATACTTTCTACGGACTTACAATCATCCTGCTTGCTGAACAAGTTTGACCCACATCATTTGGGTTGTGGCGGCGCGTCCCCGAGGAGGAGACTGGTTAGAGCTGTTTTGCTTTCCTATAGCGGTAGGCTGTGAGTGGTGGCGTCCCAAATTGCATTCTAATCCCTACACATTGCACTACTTTTGACCAGGCCCTATGGGTCCTGGTCAAAAGTAGTGCACTATATAGGGAACAGGGTGCCATTTGGGACGCAGATAGTGAGTATGTGATGGGGACCAATAGAGTCGCTGGAGCCATGGTGTAGGCCCAATCCCAGGATGCATCAGCTCTCCAACCCATTGAGGCTTTATCTACAGGCTGTCAGACGGTCAGCCTGCCCTAACACTCCTCCCTCACTAGATCACTCTCTTTCTCTCTTTCTCTCTCTCCCTCCCCCGACCCCCTCCCTCTCGTTTAGTTTCTCATCCCCAGTCCAGAAGATAAGCCATTGAAACAGTGAAACAGAACACCCCTCCTAGGAGATTCTATTCATTTCAGAGTTACAGTGTGAGGATGAAAATCCCTCCTCCTCCTCTTCATCCTGCTCCCAAACACACTGAGACATTAACTTCCTGCTCCCACTGCATCGTGCAGACTGAGACACCACCACCAACAAGAACTGTTCTACTGCTTCTAACTAAATGCCCCAATTAGTAACTGTACCAGTCAAGTCACTTAACCTCAAGCCCAAATTGAATCCCAACTCCCTAGCAAGTCCAAGTCTAAGCGAGTCCGAGTGGAATAAGTCCCTTTTTAGTACTAAAGGTTTCGAACAGTCCAATTTTTCAAGCTAGGTTTGTACCATAGAACTGAACTGTACTGTTATGTTCAGGAGGAGAGCTACTACCTACCTTAAACTCTAGCTCCATGGCAGTGACCGTGTCTCCGGGTGTGACCTGGGTGAGTTTCTGGATGTGTGCGTACAGGTTGCGTGCAGGGACCTCTGTGTTACCGCAGGTGGCAGCCTCTAGCAGGGCCTCGTGGATGAAGACATACTGGTCCTCCGTCTGCACCATGTAGTTCCGCTGAGCTCTCATACATGTCACATGACCGTAGATATCCACTGACTTCTCATGCTTCATACGCTCCAGCATGGCCTCGATCACGATGAAGCAACCGGTCCGCCCTACACCAGCACTGTGGGGAGAGACAGGTAACTGTAACTGTAGAGCCATGCACAGACACAGACAGAAACTACTGTAACTACACTGAAAAACTCACAAATCTGGCATTGGAAGAGATTACATGCACACATTCAATGTTTCCGAGGCAGGTTGATGTTTATTGGGATGAATCTTCCAATAGACGGGACAGTGGCAAAGTCAAAATTGGCTATTTATTTGGTTTAGGGTTAGGTTTAAAATCTGATTTTATGACTTTGTGGCTGTGCCAGCTACCCTGCAGAGCTGCCTCCGGTACATGAGTCATCAAAATATATACAGTTGTTGTACAGTCGTGGTCAAAAGTTTTGAGAATGACACAAATACTAATTTTCACAAAGTCTGCTGCCTCAGTTTTGATGATGTCAATTTGCATATACTCCAGAATGTCATGAAGAGTGATCAGATGAATTGCAATTAATTGCAAAGTCCCTCTTTGCCTTGAAAATGAACTTAATCCCCCTAAAAAACATTTCCACTGCATTTCAGCCCTGCCACAAAAGGACCAGCTGCCATCATGTCAGTGATTCTCTCGTTAACACAGGTGAGAGTGTTGACGAGGACAAGGCTGGAGATCACTCTGTCATGCTGATTGAGTTAGAATAACAGACTGGAAGCTTTAAAAGGAGGGTGGTGCTTGAAATCATTGTTCTTCCTTTGTTAACAAAAAGGGCTTCACAGGCAAGGATATTGCTGCTAGTAAGATTCCACCTAAATCAACCATTTATCGATCATCAAGAACTTCAAGGAGAGAGGTTCAACTGTTGTGAAGAAGGCGTCAGGGCGCCCAAGAAAGTCCAGCAAGCGCCAGGACCGTCTGCTAAAGTTGATTCAGCTGCGGGATCGGGGCACCAACAGTGCAGAGCTTGCTCAGGAATGGCAGCAGGCAGGTGTGAGTGCATCTGCACGCACAGTGAGGACTTTTGGAGGATGGCCTGGTGTCAAGAAGGGCAGCAAAGAAGCCACTTCTCTCCAGGAAAAACATCAGGGACAGACTGATATTCTGCAAAAGGTACAGGGATTGGACTGCTGAGGACTGGGGTAAAGTCATATTCTCTGATGAATCCCCTTTCCGATTGTTTGGGGCATCCGGAAAACACCTTGTCCGGAGAAGACAAGGTGAGCGCTACCATCAGTCCTGTGTCATGTCAACAGTAAAGCATCCTGAGACCATTCATGTGTGGGGTTGCTTCTCAGCCAAGGGAGTGAGCTCACTCACAATTTCGCCTAAGAACACAGCCATGAATAAAGAATGTTACCAACACATCCTCCGAGAGCAACTTCTCCCAACCATCCAAGAACAGTTTGGTGACGAACAATGCCTTTTCCAGCATGATGGAGCACCTTGCCATAAAGCAAAAGTGATAACTAAGTGGCTCAGGGAACAAAACATAGAAATTTTGGGTCCATGGCCAGGAAACTCCCCAGACCTTAATCCCATTGAGAACTTGTGGTCGATCCTCAAGAGGCGGGTGGACAAACAAAAACCCACAAATTCTGACAAACTCCCAAGCATTGATTATGCAAGAATGGGCTGCCATCAGTCAGGATGTGGCCCAGAAGTTAATTGACAACATGCCAGGGCGGATTGCAGAGGTCTTGAAAAAGAAGGGTCAACACTGCAAATATTGACTCTTTGCATAAACTTAATGTAATTGTCAATAAAAGCCTTTGACACTTATGGAATGCTTGTAATTATACTTCAGTATACCAAAGTAACATCTGACAAAAATATCTCATAACACTGAAGCAGCGAACTTTGTGAAGACCAATACTTGTGTGATTCTCAAAACTTTTGACCACGACTATGTGCTTGTTTTTGTATTGTGCAGGGCTCATTTGTAAAATATACTTTATTCTCAATATGACTTCCTTGATGAAATAAAGGTAAATAAAATAAATATAAATGTCAACCTATGTTTCTGAGCAGGTACTGGAGATGATATGTTCAGCAAAAAAAAACAGAAAACACCCCGAACACTGAAATCTATTCATATGGTTTGTTTCAATACTTAGGTCATCATCAGGTTGAACATATCTCTGAAGCAGGTCTGAGATGGGGGTTACCTGCAGTGGACCACCATGGGTCCTGCGTCTGTGGGGTTGCAGGCCTTGACCCTGCGGAGGAAGGCCAGGGTGGGGGTGGGGTACTCAGGCACTCCATGGTCCGGCCAGGCCATGAACTGGAACTGACGAATCTCTCTCTTCTCACTGGAGCCATTCTGGTAGAGCAGGAGAGGAGAAAACTATCAGAACACCACAGACACACACAGGTGGCCATATTCTGGGTAGACTCTCTGACAGACATTCATATTTACAACATGTTAGCTCACATGAGATTTGATATTGGCTCGAGAACACATTCCGGAATCATTGCCCTTCCAGCTGGTCAAGAGCAGGTCACGTTTAGGCTACAGTACATGCTATACCTTACCTTATAGAGGGCGAATGTGCGTACGCTGTAGGTAGCCAGCTCCACAGTGTCCAACATGGTCACCTGGATCATCCCATAGGTCTCTGTACCCCGACTGGGCCAGTACTGGTCACACTTCACCTGTTACAGACACAAACACACAGACACAGGACAATGAAGATATTGGACCAAAGCCTTAGTATAGGAGCACTGGAACGAGGGAATCAGAATGAGACAGGGACTGGGGCTGAAGGGGCTTGTGTTGGGGGAATGGGACAGTCAGGAACTAAGTGCTGTGAGAGGGAGGACATGGGACAAGGACTTAGGCTGAGTGAAGGATGACAGCTTGAGGTGCTTCCGCTCCACTGTGCTATCCTTCATGTCCTGGGGGGAGAGAGGAGAGACAGCCAGCTGGAGTTTAGGGGTCCAGCTCTATGGGACTACAGGCTCTGGGACCCTAGCTGGCATGTGCCAGGCAGATGGGGGGCTTCCGCTACACAGTCATGTCCAGGGGGGCTATAGTAACATTGGCACTGGCCTAAACCCTGGAGAACCCTGGAGCTCAGAGCGTGACTTGTGCCTCTTCTCTTTTACTTATTTATTTTATTTAACCTTTATTTAACTCCTCCAGACCTCCACCCCAAAGGGCCATTAGTCAGGGCATTCTGATTAGACAGCAGCCTGGTGCTCAAGGGCCATTGATCAGGGCATTGTGAGAGGGCATTGTGATTGAACAGTCTGGTGGACAGCAGGATTACCACCTGGACACATAATTTCACTGGACTTCCCAAACACACAGCCAAGAGCTAAGTGACCTATCTGACCGAGCACAGGGTAGCCACAAACCTGTCTCCAAAATCTGCTCAGAAAAGTACCGGTCTGGTGCATTTCCTACAAACACAGACCATGTAGATAGATAATACAATTCCTGTTTGGTGATGTTTTATCTGTTTAGCCTACAGGTGCATTCCACCACTTTAACCCTGACTAGCTAACAGGCAGTTGGAAATGACTGCTGTCCCTGACATTACTCCAGCTCCTGTGCTCTGGTCGCTTAATGAAACAGAACAGAACGGAGCGGAGTGGACAGGTGGTCACTCTGGAGGGGGGGTGTCACTGCGTCCCCCATGTCAGCTGCTACGGACAGTCACATGACTTCCTGTGACTGTCCGTAGCTCTTTCAGGTCCTCCCCTCCCATGAATTTCCTCTCTAATCAGAATGATAGCTGAGGCGCATAGAGGTTAGACGACACAGTGGTGGTGTTGGGATATTGCCAGTGGTGACACCCTGCTGTTCTGGTGATAACACACAGGGGCAAAGGTTCAAAGGTGAAAGGTAATTTAATGATGAGTTGACCCCTCATGGGTCTAAAAAGACGTGTGATATTAAGTTTGGCAGGAGCATAATGAACACTGTCAGTGCTTATAAAGGTGTGACACTATGGGATGCCCTTTAGTTCCACAGTTATTAATCAGGCTAGAGAAGGCGTGTGTGTGTGTGTGTGTGTGTGTGTGTGTGTGTGTGTGTGTGTACTCGTGTGACACCCTTCTCACCTACAAACTTCCTTCTCTCTAAGCTGCCATCATGCAGTCACAGTGTCCATTATTTACTGAGTTTATTCAAACTCCTCGATTAGGGTTTTACACCTTACAGTCGACCCTCACACCTCCTGTCCATTAGCGAGCCAGGGTGAGACCAGGGTGAGACCAGGGTGAGACTACTGGGACTGTTACAGTGTGTGAGTACAGGGTGAATCAACGGTCAGGACGTGTGTGTGTGTCCTGAGACAGTGTTGTGTGTGTGTGTGTGTGTGTGTCCTGAGACAGTGTGGTGTGTATGGTGTGTGTTCAGCACAGAATGTGTACATGGTTGTGAGTGTACTGACATTGTGGTGTGTGTGTATATTCAGTCACTCACCCGTGACTTCTCTTCCAGTCTGGTCATCATGACTATAGTGTTGGTCCTCTGCTCCCACACCATCCTCCAGAAGTCACTCAGGGTTTCAGGAAGCGGGCCCTGTGTAGCGATGTAGGCGTTCTGCTTCCTGTAGCCGTCTATGTAGTTAGCGTTGATGTAGTCACTACCTGGTACTCCTGTAGCACAGTGAAGGAAGGCAGTGTTAGGAAACACTGGGGGCTGCATTCCAAATGGCACCCTATTCCCTATATAGTGCACTTCTTTTGACCAGGGCCCATAGGGCAATCCCACTCCATCACTTCTTCCCATATGGCACCCTATACCCTACATAGTGCATCACTATGGGCCCTGGTCAAAAGTAATGCACTATATAGGGAATAGGCAGGGTATCAACACCCCCTTCACAGCATGAGACAGGCCCACACAGGACAACACATTAGAGAGAAGAGAGAAAGAGCCATTCACAACCATCAGGATGCATTTACATTTACATCACTAACTAACTCCAAATAGAGACAGACATACAGTGAATGATGGAGAGGCATTGTCACACCTGGGGATTGGGTTGAGAGATGTGCTGTTGTTGTTGTGACTTTGCAGTTGGTACGAGATTACTGTCTACAGACTTGACTTTGGATGCTCTTTATTGAGACATTCTCACTTAGCTTTTTAAGGAGGGGTGGGGGGAGGTATTGTGATGTTATTACTAAACATAACCTCAAAACACCTCACAACAATAAAACAATAATTATTTATTGAGATATGCTCACTTAATAACACATTACCTCCCCACATCCAGCCTTAAAAAGCAAAATAAAACTCCAAAACACTTCACAACAACTACCACAACAAATCAACCAAACATACCATCGACGGAGGTGAGGATGACCCTGGAGTGGTCGTAGGCGATGACGTTTGCATAGCGGTTCTTTGGCTTGTTCACCTCCAGGTTAGAGTGTTCCCATGTGAACTGCTGGCCTGGGTCTACAGACTGATGGAGGGAGGGAGGGAAGGAGAGAAGGAGAGGAAGAGAGGGAGAGAGAGCGAGGAGGGGAGATAGAGAGGGTGAAGGAGAGGGGGAATGGAGAGATGGAGGGAGGGAGGGAAAGAGATAGAGAGAGTGGGGGAGAGGGGGAAGGAGAGAGTGAGAGAGAAAGAGAAGAGAGAGAGAGAGAGAGAGAGAGAGAGAGAGAGAGAGAGAGAGAGAGAGAGAGAGAGAGAGAGAGAGAGAGATGTCATCTTCCCTGTAATATTTTTGGAGGCACCAGAACTCATTCCCCATCCTTTTCAATGTCTGTTCTGTAATAAAAGCAGCCCTCTGTGATCCCACAGCACTCTGGCTTCACCCCGGGCTGTTTGTACAGTCGTAAAATCACCTCTCGGCCGTGGCTCTGCCACCTCTGGGCCACCTAATGGCCAAGGAGAGCTGTGCTGATGAAATCAAGGAGTCACAGCGGTGAACAGAGCAGAAGCACAACCTCTGTGTCAGCATTCCTGAATATACCTAGCCTGAGGTCGTGACCTCCAACCCCCTAGACACAGAGAGGGCAGAACCCACAGAATGAAATAGAACAATGTGGCTGGACCCCACACCTACACACACAATGTTGCAGCTTCACATTCACCTCCAGCAGGTAAGTGGGGGGAGAGAGTTATCTGTATGTAGGCTTCTGCTGGATGAGAGGAAATAGGAAATATATACTATACAAGCTAGTAAATCAGGTACTACTACCTTATCATCAAATAAGGAAGAAAAAATGGAGGAGGCTGTCCAGAAATTATTAGATGAAGTTGAAACAATGTTTCATGGTGGAAAATGTAGTCATACAGTATATAGAAGACTATACTACAGTATGTGACACAGTGAGGGAGAGAGCGGAGCATATGGCAGGCAGGGCACGGGTTAGCGATGCTACGCAGGTTGATGATTCATCTGAGCCCTGTATTTATCCCTGGCACTGGACAAAGGCTCTACTCTGGTCCAACTAAATTTTGACAGACTAGATTCTTATTCATTATTGATATTTCAGTTCTGAGCACTGATCTCACATCACCTGGAAAACAAATAGGAACTCTCCCTGACCCCTTCACTGTCTAGCCTCTCTCTCTCTCTGTCTCCCTGACCCCTTTACTGTCTAGCCTCTCTCTCTCTCTCTCTCTCTCTCTCTCTCTCTCTCTCTCTCTCTCTCTCTCTCTCTCTCTCTCTCTCTCTCTCTCTCTCTCTCTCTCTCTCTCTCTCTCCTTCACTGTCTAGCCTCTCTCTCTCTCTCTCTCTCTGCCCTCTCTCTCTCTCTCTGCCCCTCTCTCTCTCTCTCTGCCCCTCTCTCTCTCTCTCTGCCCCTCTCTCTCTCTGCCCCTCTCTCTATCTCTCTGCCCCTCTCTCTATCTCTCACTCCCTCTTACTCTCTCGCCCCCTCTTTCTCTCTCTTTCTCTCTGCCTCTCTCTCTCGCACTCCCTCTTTCTCTCTCGCACTCCTTCTTTCTCTCTCTCTCCCCCTCTTTCTCTCTCTCTCACACACATAAACCGAAAAAAGGCTGTACATTCTGGTGGTTTCCTCCTGACTGACTGACTGGCTGACAGGCTGGCTGACAGACTGACTGGCGGGCTGACTGGTTGACTGACTAGCTGGGAAGGCATGTGGGCCCCAGTCTGCTTGCTGATAACAATGACAATGGTGAGAGAGGTTGAGCGCACATCTTATTTAACAGCCTGTTAGGTAAAGCCTTCACTGCGTCACTCTGACAAATCACACACATTACTGCTAATGCACCACGCTGACGTGAATATCAGTTACCGTGCATGTCACTGCAATCACACTCTCTCGCCAACACTGCTGCATTTCCATTTCTCCCAGAAACAGTCAGACAGAAAGACAAAAGCCCAGAGGGCTGCCACCATGTGTACCTCTGTGAGGCAGAGATACCATGCTAACGTTTGGTGCAGGCGGCTGAATTTACATCGGCGAGGAAAATTGACTTTGCATCCTGACACATTTGAAGAGCCCTCAGCCTTGCTTTTTGACTAGCTGTGTGTTTGTGTGTGTGTGTGTGTGTGTGGTGATGCTAGAACAGCTCCTGTATTTCAGCTGGTATCAAATCCTGTCAAAACACTTCATACAGTAACTGACTGAAGTCCCAAATGTCTCTCTATTACTCTATATATATATATATTGTGAAAGCATTCACCCCCCTTGGCATTTTTCCTATTTTGTTGCCTTACAACCTGGAATTAAAATGGATTTTCTGGGGGTTTGTATCATTTGATGTACACAACATGCCTACCACTTTGAAGATGCAAAATATTTTTTATTGTGAAACAAACAAGGAATAAGAGAAAAAAAAAGAAAACTTGAGTGTGTATACCTATTCACTCCCCCCCCACGCAAGTCTCTTGGGGTATGTCTCTATAAGCTTGGCACATCTAGCCACTGGGATTTTTGCCCATTCCTCAAGGCAAAACTGCTCCAGCTCCTTCAAGTTGGATGGGTTCCGCTGGTGTACAGCCATCTTTAAGTCATACCACAGATTCTCAATTGGATTGAGGTCTGGGCTTTGACTAGGCCATTCCAAGACATTTAAATGTTTCCCCTTAAACCACTCGAGTGTTGCTTTAGCAGTATGTCCTGCTGGAAGGTGAACCTCTGTCCCAGTCTCAAATCTCTGGAAGACTGAAACAGGTCTCCCTCAAGAATTTTCCTGTATTTAGTGCCATCCATCATTCCTTAAATTCTGACCAGTTTCCCAGTCTCTGCCGATGAAAGACATCCCCACAGCATGATGCTGCCACCACCATGCTTCACTGTGGGGATGGTGTTCTCGGGGTGATGAGAGGTGTTGGGTTTGCGCGAGACATAGCATTTTCCTTGATGGCCAAAAAGCTCAATTTTAGTCTCATCTGACCAGAGTACCTTCGTCCATATGTTTGGGGAGTCTCCCACATGCCTTTTGGTGAACATCAAACGTGTTTGCTTATTTTTCATGTGACAGATCATGTGACACTTAGATTGCACACAGGTGGACTTTATTATTAACTAATTATGTGACTTCTGAAGGTAATTGGTTGCACCAGATCTTATTTAGGGTATCTGAATACATATGCATGCACCACTTTTTCGTTATTTTTTTCATTTCACTTCACCAGTTTGGACTATTTTGTGTATGTCCATTACATGAAATCCAAATAAAAATCCATTATAGGAAAAACGCCAAGAGGAATGAATACTTTTGCAAGGCACTGTACAGTGCAATATGGGCCCTGGTCAAAAGTAGTGCACTATATAAGGAATAGGGTGCCATTTGTGGCATACACTATGTATATAGCTTTTTTTGTAAAGCTTAACATATTACAATATTCTGAGTTACTGCTTCAGTTAGCAGTTGGTCATGTAGAAAGGTGTACTGTTTTGTGTATATATATATTCATTTTTTAAGAATTTAAACAGCTTCTCTGAGGGGGGTGATAATATATTGCAGAATCATAATTAGCTATTTCCACGCAAACATGCCCAAACACACCACCCACACATGCACTGACAATATACACAGGACAAACATGCTTACACACACACAAAAACACACACACACACTCCCCACCCTATCAGTGTGACTCAGCCCTCAGTCCATCTGTTCCAGGGTAGCTGGGTGATTGTGTGTGTATGTGTGTGTGTAATTGTTTGTGTGTGTGTGTGTGTGTGCGTATGTGTTTGTGTTTGTGTGTGTGTGTATGTGTGTGTGAGTGTGTGTGTGAGTGTGTGTGTGGGTGTGATGGTGGTGGGATGAATGTGTGAAGCAATGATGGCTGACAGTGTTTGCTGTATTTCTCATAGACACAACAGGGTGCATCCCAAATGGCACCCTATTCCTTATTTAGTGCACTACTTTTGACCAGGGCCCAAGAGTAGTGCATTGAATAGTGATAGACTGCCATTTGGAACGCAACCTGAGAAAGATGCACCTGCCTGCCGTCTCCACAATAAGCCTTCTCTGATTCCCTCCCTGGGAGACTGGATGTGATGTTGTTTATGTGTGTGTGTGTGTGTGTGTGTGTGTGGGGGGGAGGGGGGGGGTCTTCCTGCAGAGGGGTGGGGTGGCGTATGGAGTCTTCCTCGTGCATACATCTATACATCTACATTATTTTTTTAAATTGCAATGGCGGCCACGATTTAGCAGCGGCGGTGCGCAGCTGCTAAATGCATATATGGGAAACACTGGTGTGTGTGTGTGTGTATGCGCGTGTGTGTGGTGTGCTTGTTGTAATTTATGGGACCTGTCTACAGATCCACCGGGGGAAAAACAGGCACATGGGCAATGCAGTGCATCGAACGCACTAGAAATGTTAAAAAGACCCATCATTTGCTATAACTGAGCGACGCAGCAGCGACGCGACGCTATTTAAAAAGCGCCTCCCATTCTTCTTCCGATGATATCCTAATCTAGCGAGGCACATTAGAAAGTGATTGTGTCTGGTGAAAAGCCTGATTAACACCTGTTGTCACTCCTCAGCGTACATTACCAGCCAAGTGCTCAGATAAATTGTTTGCAAAGTCCCAATCCTAAATGTGTTATATCTGGCTAATTCGGTGCTCCCTGAGCATATGGTGTTGCTTCCTTCCTCTGTGTCAGCAGAAGGCATCCGTCCCCACTACTAGCCGAGGAAACGTTGGAGTTGGACAACATGGCTAATCAACTAACAACTGTCAGTGTTTTCACCTGTCTGAATACAGCACAGAATGAAAGATTCCCTAGTGAGAATCTTGGCCTGGCGCTAGGCAGCATTCACCACTCAGTAGCTGGCAGTGATCATGAATCACTAATCATAGGAAATGATGAGTAAAGTGTGTGTGTGTGTGTGTGTGTGTGTATGTGTGTGTGTATGTGTATGTGCATGTGTGTGTGTACGTGCGTGTGTGTGTGTGTGTGTGTGTGTGTGTGTGTGTGTGTGTGTTGCCCATACAAACGAGAGTGAGAATTTTAACTCAGACTTTTCATGAGCTATTAACATAATTCTACCCAATTGCTCTGTTCACCTTTAAAAGACAACAGTTGAAAGGATGGGCTTCTACCCAACTATCCCTGACCACTAAAACTGTCAAACCGTATTTATAATCAACTAAAGACACTCACAGTATACTCTGAGGACTACTACACTTTGAGTGGTGATGACTGTATTAGGATTATACTTACACTAATGTGTGTGTGTGTGTGTGTGTTTTTTGTTTTACTATTTGTGTGGGGACCAGAAGTCCTCGCAAGGATTATAAAACAAGGAACATTCGGACAAGTGGGGACATTTTGGGCCCTGGTCAAAAGTAGTGAATATGGTCACAGACTCAGAGTCAGATCTAACAAGCTGTGTGAACCCTGGCTCCTCTCATTTCAATAGAGCCATTATGATGGTTTAATTTCAAGGCCTGCTGCCCTGACACTGTGTGGAAATAGCTCCATGTAGAGGTGGGCTGGGGTGGCTGAGTAAGTTCTATTAGTGTGTGTGTGTGTGTATTACATTTTACATTTTAGTCATTTAGCAGACACTCTTATACAGAGCGACTTACAGTTAGTGAGTGCATAAATTTTTTCATACTGGTCCCCCGTGGGAATCGAACCCACAACCCTGGCATTGCAAGCACCATGCTCTACCAACTGAGCTACACAGTATAGCTGTCATGTTAGTTTATTCACCACTCAGAGAGTGACGAAAGCGTTGAGACAGGAACGAGGTGAAATTGTCTGATGAAGTGGGTGGAAGCAGGGTTCAAACTCCACACTAACTATTAGTGTATGTGTGTGTGTGTGTGTGTATGTGTGTGTGTGTGTGTATATGTGTGCCTGAAAACTCATTTAATGACAACTCAGAAAACGAAATAAACAAAATGCATATAAGCTGTTCCATCCAGCTGCATCCTCTTTGATTTTCTCATAATAAACAGCACTGAGGTAATCTGTAGTGTGTGTGTGTGTGTGTGTTGTGTGTGTGTCTAATAGTTAGTGTGGAGTTTGAACCCTGCTTCCACCCACTTCATCAGACAATTTCTCCTCGTTCCTGTCTCAACGCTTTCGTCACTCTCTGAGTGGTGAATAAACTAACATGACAGCTATACTGTTTCACTCTCAACACATTACTATACTGAATAACACACTGACTGGAAACAGGTAAACACAGAAAAGTTTATCTAGGGTCTAGGATACATCCCAAATGGCACCCTATTCCCTTTATAGTGCACTACTTTTGTCCAGGGCCCAATATGGAATAGGGTGCCATTTGGGACGCAACCCTAGATGCTGTTTTATAATTAATATACACTCCCTCCGCGGTAAACAGTGCTCCCATCTGTCCTGCTTTATCCGGCTGGAAATTCACCACTTTAAATGCAAATCACCTTCCTTTGTAGGACAACAACAAGGCATAATCCCTCACTGTTTTTTACAGTAGGTAGGTGCACTGGAATAATATTATTGGAAGGGAGCGGGGAAGCAGAGAGAGGGATAGAATTCATGCATACTTAGTAACATGCTTCTAAACCAGCTCTGAACTTACACAGAGCGAAATGTACAGGTAGCAAAGTGCAGCTGGATGCAGAAACAAAATCATTATGCAGAATTACCTGGACACATAATAGATGTTATTTAAGTCAAGGTGGGGTGAGGAATGGTTGGCCTATTACAAACTATTAGAAACTCCCTGGACCAACAACCCTCAAGATTTACTAAATCATTCTTTACACTAGCCATGTTCAGAAGCTGGTATGTTGAAGAGGGAGATGAGGGAACATTGGTATATCTAAGGTTGAAGTGATTGCAGCCAGTGTGTCTGCCAGAATCAAAGTGTTGAGTTAGTCTGTTGAGAGAGACCATAGATCTAGAGAATATAGAGACTATAGATCTAGAGACTTAGAGACTATAGATCTAGAGAATATAGAGACTATAGATCTAGAGACAGAGACTATAGATCTAGAGAATATAGAGACTATAGATCTAGATACTTAGAGACTATAGATCTAGAGACTATAGACCTAGAGACTATAGATCTAGAGACTATAGAGACTATAGATCTAGCGCTATAGAGGCTATATATCTAGAGACTATAGAGGCTATGGATCTAGAGACTATATTTCTAGAGACTATAGAGACTTTAGATATAGATGCTGTAGATCTAGATACTATAGAGACTATAGATCTAGATGCTATAGATCTAGATACTATAGAGACTATAGATCTAGAGGCTATAGATCTAGAGACTATAGAGACTACAGATCTAGATACTATAGAGACTATAGATCTAGAGACTATATATCTAGAGACTATAGAGCAGCACTCCCCAAATTTGGACCTTGGGACCGCAAGGGGTGCACGTTTTGGTTTTTGCCTTAACACTACACAGCTGGTTCAAATGATCAAAGGTTGCTGATTAGTTGATTATTTGAATCAGCTGTGTAGTATAGGCCAAAAGTGTAGATGGAGGGGAGGAGACAGGTTAAAGATGGATTTTAAAGCCTTGAGAAAATTGAGACATAGATTGTGTATGTGTGCCATTCAGAGGGTGAATGGGCAAGACAAAACATTTAAGTGCCTTTGGACGGGGTATGGTAGTAGGTGCCAGGTGCACCGGTTTGTGTCAGGAACTGCAACGCTGCTGCAACTCAATATTAGGAAGGTGTTCTTAATGTTTTGTGCACTCAGTGTAGATATAGAGACAATAGAGACTATAGATCTAGATCCTATAGACTATAAATCTAGAGGCTATAGAGCCTATAGATCTAGAGACTATAGAGACTTTAGATCTAGATGCTATAGATCTAGATACTATAAAGACTATAGCTCTAGAGACTATAGATCTAGAGACTATAGAGACAATATATCTAGAGGCTATAAAGAATATAGATGAAGGAACTGGGTCGTAGACAACCAGTGGTGGTCAGCAGGGCAAAGCAGAGTAGGGGTAGTTACCTCATACTCCTGTGAGAAGCGGAGTCCATCGTTGGCCTTGAGTCGCTCGATGTGGTTAGCCAGATCAGTGGTGGAGATGAGAGGGTGCTCCCTCATTCCTGGAGGGAGAGAGGAAGAGGGTTACCTACCTACTGCAGTAAATACAACTTTCCTTCAGCTATGAGTGAAATGTACACCACAGTGTAATATATTCACGCACGCACACACACATGCATGCACCAACCACACACACCTGCACACACACATTTACACAACAGACATACACACACACGGAATGAGAAATATGCAACCAGATAACTGATGCATTTGTGATGACAAAGCACAGAGCTCATTGAAAGTGGTGAAATGGAAAGAAGTGTGTAGTGAGAGAGAAAGAGAGATGGAGAGAAAGAGAGAGTGAAGAGAGATGAGAGAGCGAGAGCGAGAGCGAGAGCGAGAGCGAGAGAGAGAGAGAGAGAGAGAGAGAGAGAGAGAGAGAGAGAGAGAGAGAGAGAGAGAAAGCAACAGAAAGGTGATATCTCTAGAGCTCTGTAACACTATACTGTGGGTTACTCCAGTGAAGGGAGCAAATGAGTGAGTAAATGAGCATGCTGATTGGTTGGCTGTAGCCCACAGCAACACAAGTGGGAGTGGGAGGGGTCAGGAGGGCATTCAGAGCATGATGTTACATACATTTCTCCATGAAATGGTAACTGAAAACTTTTCCTGGCTATAGCTAGATGAGACCAACATCTTAGTACATTATTAATGATATTATCACAAACCTAAAAAATACTTTATTCACAAATAACATTCTGGAAAGGAAATATACCACATACAGTTACCAGGTGATGTACATAATATAGCTATAGCTAAATTGTAACCTCAAAGTACGGAACACATATATCATCTCTTTCAGTGGCAAAAGAGCTTAGGACTTGGAAAGATTGATGCAGGAACAATCTTTCATCTCGGCTTTGTCCTCAAAGCAATAACAAAAAGATTATCCTCCAAAATAACATAGAATATTGATACAAGCCAGCGGTGACAGGTGACAGTTCTGAGCCCAGCCTGTGGAGAGGAAGTGACATGGGGGAAGTGACACGGCTAGTGGGGAGGAGGGGGTTGGGGGGTGGTTCCAGCCGACTGAGCAATCAAACGTTCACAGACAAGGTGCAGCTAGCATGGGGCTGAGATGAGATGGCCTTGGTGGGTGCCACACAGAAAACAGCAGTGGAGAGGAGGATGAGTAGAGAAGGTAGAGGGATGGAGGGATGAAGGGGGTTGTTGGTGTTAGGAGGTGAGGGGGGCGTTCCATCGCAGCTCCCAAAGTAGCACTATCACAGCACTTCCTCACTGAATACATAGACTACTATATATACAGAACATGATCAGTACTGTTGTCTGAGATGTGATTGTGCTACTGAGAAAACTGATGCAGCGTGAAAGAAAGAGAGAGAGAGAGAGAGAGAGAGAGAGAGAGAGAGAGAGAGAGAGAGAGAGAGAGAGAGAGAGAGAGAGAGAGAGAGAGAGAGAGAAAGAAAGAAAGAAAGAAAGAAAGAAAGAAAGAAAGAAAGAAAGAAAGAAAGAAAGAAAGAAAGAAAGAAAGAAAGAAAGAAAGAAAGAAAGAAAGAAAGAATGAAAGAAAGGAGAGCGAGAGAAAGGAGAGAGAGATCGATGAGAGCGAGAGAGAGATAGATGAGAGCGAAAGAGAGAGAGAGGAGAAAGAGAGAGGAGAAAGAAAGAGAGAGTGGAGAGAGAGGAGAAAGAAAGAGAGAGTGGAGAAAGAGAGAGTGGAGAAAGAGAGAGAGAGAGAGAGAGAGAGAGAGAGAGAGAGAGAGAGAGAGAGAGAGAGAGAGAGAGAGAGAGAGAGAGAGAGAGAGAGAGAGAGAGAGAGCGAGAGAGAGAGAGAGAGGATGGGGATGGGTTTAAATAGGTAGAAAACACAGGAGGAATGGAAACTAACTTGGAGTGTTCGGGCAACTGGGGTCACTGGAACCTGTGGGGAGAAGATGGGGAGGTCGGTGTGTCATACTCAACAACCAATACCAGATGGATCATTCATGTTAACGGGGGAAGAGAGGGGAGAAGGGGAGAAGAGGGTCAAAAAGGATTAGGAGAGAGAGAAGGGGGGGATAGAGAAAGAGACCCTAGGTTTTCAGATGGGGCTGGTTGTGTAGATGTCTGTACACCTGAAGTGAGACAGTCTGTTAGCCTGGAATTCCAACATTCCTCTCAGTTTCAGCCTGTCTCCGTCCATGACAGTAGCCTGGATCCCAACTGAATTGTTCGATTTCACTTCACAATATTGGGTCCAGGCTACCATGGCACATAACTGTCTTAGACATATACTTGAAAGCATATTCTTGACTATAGGTACTACTACTCTATATGTACGTATCATAGAGTGCTTTAGTAGGCAACAGAGGCGTCAATAGTATAGAACTGAGCTATTAGAACACATCTTCATTGTGCTCACAAGGACACAAAAGGTAAGAGGCTGGCAAATTAGACAACAACATACCTGCCTCTATTTGTGTAAACAACATCTACTATGTCCCCCCTACTGCTAGAGACTCAAAAGCTGCCCATCTAATAGCAAACTACTAGAAAACACCCACAGAGTGTGGAGATAGAGAGAGTGATGGAGAGAGGGAGGGAGGGATGGAGGGGAGAGAGAAGAGAGGGTTTGAAAGAGATGAAAAGAGGAATGAGGGGGAGAGAGATGAGATGAAGAGTTACAGGAGAGAGGGAGATAAGGCATATAGAAAGGAGAGAAAGAGGACGAGAGAGAGCACATAAAGAAAGGGTAGCACGTTAGCGAGAGAGGGAGAAAGAGGAGAGAAGAGAAAGAGAGAGAGAGGGATAAAGAGAAGAGAGAGAAGAGAAAGAGAGAGAAAGAGAGAAGAGAGAGAGAAGAGAGAGAAAAGATAGAGAGAGAGAGGAGAGAGAGGAGAGAGAGAGGAGAGAGGGGAGAGAGAGAAGAGAGAGAGGAGAGAGAGGAGAGAGGAGAGAGAGAGGAGAGAGCACATAAAGCAAGGGCTAGAGAGTTAGCGAGAGACAGAGAGAGTTCGATGTTTAGAGAAAGAGTTAGAGAGAGATTCTATGGGCTTAATTCCTCTGCTAAGTTCAAAGCTCAATACTCTCCATGCTGCTTTCAACAGTGTTTAATTACCAAGCTGGGTCAGTGCAGTCCATTAGAAGAAGAGACACAGAGTATGCATCCCAAATGGCACCCTATTCCCTATATAGTACAATACTTTCAACCAGGGCCCGTAGGGAATAGGGTGCCATTTGGGCCCACTAGAAGAGCCAAAGAGCCCCCCCCCCTCGTTCTCTCGCTCTCCCCCTCTCTCTCCCTCTCCCCCTCTCTCTCTCTTCCCCTCTCTCTCTCTCTCTCTCCCACCTCTCTCAGGACATGTTATATGTTAAGGGACCATTAAGGCTTCTTTCTATAATGGTCATAAATGGAGGTGTAGAGGGAGAGGACATCTCAACGACTAAGACCAGAGCTTTGGGTTGTTGACTGATAGACAGTACCTTCCATCCTCAACTACAGCATCTCCCTTTCCAACTTCACTTCAACCCAAGTACTACAAATACAACAAGACATATGATCCTAGTACACTAAGCCATGTTACAATCCTTCACATCCACAGCAATCCTCAATCCTCCGATATTACAAAGACAAGATGATGATATCCAGTAAAGCAGGTACACTGCACTGATTATTGTCGACATTCAATTAATCGCCAACCATCTTTAATTTGTGATAACCAGCATCTGATATTGTTGTAATTAAGCTGAATCATCTGCATACAGTAGAAGCTTTAACTCTGAGGTGTTTTATACTTTAAGGCTGTGCTGTGAACTGCATTCACTTGCTTCTCCTAGCAAAGTGGTTACCAATAGCTACACATTCACCAGAATGTATCATAGGAGTGTGAGAGAGTGTGAGCAGTGGGGTGGCTAGAGGCCATGTTTCATTAGTTACCTTGTTGGAGATTTGTCTGCAGGCACTGAGGTGGATAGTTTGGCCATGGGTGAACAACAGCTAAATCTGAATATAAGTGTATATGTGGTTGTTTGTCTGCTAGTGTGTCTGGGTCGCTGAGTTTGTGTGTGTCTATACCTCGTGCATGCTAGTGTGTGTGTGTGTATGTACACACGTGTAAGTGCCTGTGTGTGTGTCTGCGTGCATGTGTGAGGGTGTGTGTGTGTGTTTGTGCGTGTGTGTGAGTGAGTGAGTTCGTGTGTGTGTCTATACCTTGTGTCTGATAGTTGAGTCGTCTCATCTCCACAGGATCAGAGGAGTGAGCCAGCAGAGAGTCCTTCACCCCAGCAGAGTGCTCATCCTTGGCCGAGGGAGATGCTCGTTTCCTGGGGAGAGAGGCAGGGAGGAGAGGCCATGAGACAAGCTCCATACACAGTACATAGGCTGTGTTCCAATAAAAACACTAGCATACTACTTCTAGTTAAGTAATGTCATTGGGCATGTATGGTGGTAGGCTGAAGAAGATGGTATGATTGTATGGGTATTGGAATGTAATCATACTGTAGTGGTCAGCTGGCTGGAAATAGGTCAACCCCAGTTACAGAACCATCACTATTGTATCATGACTATGTCATTGAGCTAGCTGGTGGTTCCTGCATTGATGTGGAAGATACCGGCTACCAAGAGGATACTCAATTTGTGCCTGAAGTGAAGTGAAAAGCTGATGTTGTGTCGTTGAGGTGCGTAACTCCCTGAAGCAGAGGCATACCTCTACTCTTCAGTAAGTAAATTGGTTTTACGTCCCAAAGGGCAACCTACCCCCTATTTCGCCCTCAGCTCTGGTCAAAGGTAGTGCGCTATATAGTGAATAGGGTGCCGTTAAATAACCCGATAAATAAATGTGTCTGCCGTGCTGTGTGTTAGTCAGTTCCCGAGGTGAGGCAGTTTATGTGTGGAGGACCCAATTCACTGTCTACACAGCTGGGGGGAAAGTGGTGACACAGTTTTGGGTTTACGCTCATTAAAACCCCTAATTTCCCCCATATGAACGTGTGAAAACAAACAGGCTGAGCAATTAACAGATCAGCCGCAGTGACAGACTAGCAAGGCTTGCTAATTACAGAGGTGGAGAAAGAAAGAGAAGGAGGGGAGAGAGAGGAAGGGGAGAGAGGGAAGGAGGCAGGGGGATGGGAGGAAAGAAAGGGAGAGAGGGAGGGAGGAAGGGAAATGGAGGGAGAGAAAGGAAAAGAAAGAGAGGAGAGCAGAAGGGATGGTGAGAGAGAGGGAGGATCGAGGGATAGAGAGAGGAGAGAGAGTTATAGAGAGAGCACATCTGTCCTCCATTCCCAACTCACCACACCGTGTATCCTAGCGCTAGCATGCTAACTGAGGTCTTAAGCGTTGCCATGTTACAGCTTCCCGCTAACGTGTGTTTGAGTGCAGCAGCCTCCATTGCTGAGTGATGCTACTGATATGTTCAGCTGGCTGTCTCACAGGGAAAGCTATTAGTGCTGCCATGCATAGCTGTCTACGGGAGGTGACAGTCATGTTACTAGCCCTAAACTTAGGCTGAATCTCATATAGCATCCTTTTCCCTATGCAGTGCAGTACTTTTGACCAAATCCCATAGGGCTCCGGTCAAAAGTAGTGCACTATATAGGAAATAGGGGGCTATTTGGGACACAGTCATGGAGATGTAGAGATGAGGACTGAGATGGAGATCATAATAAAGCATGGAGGCATAAAATAAGGAGGTGTGGGGAGGGGAAGGGCAATTTGTTATTCTGACTATTGCCTAGGTTGATTTTGGGACCTGTTCACTATTTATATAAACACCATTGGTCAATCTGTTAAAAATGGTAAACTTCATCTATATGCAGATGATACTATTATGTATGCTATTGTCAAAACAACAGTCAGATTTTATAGCTATGCTGGAATCCCTTACTGATTTAAAATGTGTGCTTAATATGGGCAAAACGAAATACATGTTCTTTTTAAAAACTCTCGTAAGAATGTTTCAGATTAACTACATGTTCAGTCATTAGATGGTACTCCAATCGAACGTGTTCCCACATGTAAATACTTAGGCATTTGGATTGATATGGATTTTACGTTTAAAAAACACATAGATGAGCTGGTCAAGAAGCTAAGATTTAAAGTTATATTTTTCTAAAGAAACAGATCGTCCTTTCTCTAAGCAATAGGAAACAGATTATTCAGTCAACCTTTTAATCTGTTCTTGATTACGGTGATATTATTTATCAAAGTGCAGCTGCTAATACTTAAACCTTTGGGTGTCATCTACCATAGTGCCCTTTGTTTTCTTACAGGTGACAGTTTTGATACTCATCACTGCAACCTGTATCAAAAGGTTGGTTGGACTTCACTAAAGACCCGTAGGCCCTACTTCATAAACTTCAGTCCTATCTAACGGCTGTTGAAGTATAGACACCTGAGTTGCCTAACCCGTAAACAGGATTGGTTAACTCTTGAGGTTCCTATGGTCTCCACCGAGCTAGGTATATCAGCTTTTTATTTTAATGCACCGTATTGCTGGAACAAAATTCTAAATACATTTCATCTTGATGCTGTGGTGTCGTTCGGGCAATTTAAAGTATTGATTGGGGACGTATTTGTGGAGGAATGTAACCGTTTTTCTGGGTGATTTGTGATGTTTTATTTGTGCTTCCCATGACAGTGTTTTTGTAATTTAATGTGTATATATACACTACCAGTCAAAAGTTTGGACACACCTACTCATTCAAGGGTTTTTCTTAATTTCTTACTATTTTTTACTTTGTAGAATAATAGTGAAGACATCAAAACTATGAAATAACACATATGGAATCATGTAGTAACCAAAAAAGTGTATATAAAATATATATATATTTTATATTTGAGATTCTTCAAATAGCCACCCTTTGCCTTGATGACAGCTTTGCACACGCTTGGCATTCTCTCAACCAGCTTCATGAGATAGTCTCCTGGAATGCATTTCAATTAACAGGTGTGCCTTCTTAAAAGTTTATTTGTGGAATTTCTTTCCTTCTTAATGCATTTGAGCCAATCAGTTGTGTTGTGACAAGGTAGGGGCGGGGTATACAGAAGATAGCCCTATTTGGTAAAAGACCAAGTCCATATTATGGCAAGAACAGCTCAAATAAGCAAAGAGAAACAACAGTCCATCATTACTTTAAGACATGAAGGTCAGTCAATACGGAACATTTCAATAACTTTGAAAGTTTCTTCAAGTGCAGTCGCAAAAACCATCAAGCGCTATGATGTAACTGGCTCTCATGAGGACCACCACAGGAATGGAAGACCCAGAGTTCCCTCTGCTGCAGAGGATAAGTTCATTAGAGTTACCAGCCTCAGAAATTGCAGCCCAAATAAATGCTTCACAGAGTTCAAGTAACAGACACATCTAAACATTAACTGTTCAGAGGAGACTGGTCGAATTGCTGCAAAGAAACCACTACTAAAGGACACCAATAAGAAGAAGAGACTTGTTTGGGCCAAGAAACACGAGCAATGCACAATGGACATTAGACCGGTGGAAATCTGTCCTTTGGTCTGGAGTCCAAATGTAAGATTTTTGGTTCCAACCGCCGTGGCTTTGTGAGACGCGGTGTGGATGAACGAATGATCTCCGCATTTGTATTTCCCACCGTAAAGTATGGAGGAGGAGGTTTTATGGTGTGGTGGTGCTTTGCTGGTGACATTGTCTGTGATTTATTTAGAATTCAAAGCACACTTAACCAGCATGGCTACCACAGCATTCTGCAGTGATACGCCATCCCATCTGGTTTGGGCTTAGTGGGACTATCATTTGTTTTTCAACAGGACAATGACCCAACACACCTCCAGGCTGTGTAAGGGCTATTTTACCAAGAAGGAGAGTGATGGAGTGCTGCATCAGATGACCTAGCCTCCACAATCCCCCGACCTCACCCGATTGAGATGGTTTGGGATGAGTCGGATGGCAGAGTGAAGGAAAAGCAGCCAACAAGTGCTCAGCATATGTGGGAACTCCTTCAAGACTGTTGGAAAAGCATTCCAGGTGAAGCTGGTTGAGAGAATGCCAAGAGTGTGCAAAGCTGTCATCAAGGCAAATATAACATATATTTTTATTTGTTTAACACTTTTTAGGTTAAATAAACTAAATAAAGCCTAAAATAGCTATTTTTCTTGTGGGGACCGGCAAAATGTCCTCACTTGTCCGAATGTTCCTTGTTCTTGCGAGGACTTCTGGTCCCCACATGGATAGTAAAACCAAAAACACACACACACTTCTCCTGTGAAAAAGCACTCAACAACACACCAGCCAAAGACACAAGACATAGCATAGTGGTGTGATGTGTGATCTTGACAGTGTAGCAGAAACAAAGAGCATGTCAGTCTGTCACTCTGAGTCAGAACAGAACAGAGCGGCCTGACCTAGAAGCACATCTTATAGAGGAGAAGAGTGGAGTAAGGGGAGGGAGGAGGGAGGAGAGGGTGGCTGTGCTGCAGAGCGACAGCCAAGTTGGGGTTGGAGAGGGGGGAAAGGAGTGTAAGGGTGTAAAACAGAGGGGTATACTACAAAGCTAGTTCAATTAGTTTGCCAGCTAACTTTGATAAACAACCAGATTCATTAAGAAAGCTAAACTTAGGTATATGTTTTTGGTTGTTCTTTCAATTAGACCATGCCCATTTCAAGCTTATACTTCCCCCCCAATTTATTTTTCTGAATATTTAGGCAAGTTAGCTGGCTAACTCATTGAATCTGCTTTGAGGTATACCCCTCTGGAAATAAATACTAACCTTTCTTTTTTGCTGCATCCACAGAAAGCAGGGGGGAAGTGAGTGAGGGAGAAGACAGAGAGAAAGAGGGAAAGAGATAGAGGGAGGATTAAATTACAGATTGTCAGCAGCAGGGTTGAAGCATAGAAGCAGTGGATAGGGAACAGCACCTGATTTATACCAGCTCCTTACTTCACCCGTTAATCCCTCCCTCCCTTTCTCTCCTTCCTTCCCTCCCTCCCTTTCCCTCCTTCCTTCCCTCCCTCCCTCCCTTTCCCTCCTTCCTTCCCTGCCTCCCTCCCTCCATCCCTCTCTCCTCCACCCTCTCAGCCCTGCGGTTTTATTCAGATGTCGACGCTGACATTTAGAAAATGAGTTTTTCCTCTAGGGGCCCAGATCTCAATCCCTGCCACTATAATAATCTTCAACAAGTTTTTTTAATATAATTTTTTTCTTTACAACCCTTTCTCTTAAGATGCATATGCTGTAAGAGAAAATGCAGGGAGGATATTATATTGTGTGGTGTTGGACAGGTTTGATGATGGTGCACTATGCTCCTTTAGGTTACTTGATGTAAATATTGTACTAGCTGAGTGGAAATACAGTAGGCTGCATCCTGCAACTAATGTCCTGGTATGAACTGTCATCCTAATACATTGTGTGGAAATATGAGGATGGTGTTCTCATATATATAAGCTCTTCCACTGGGCACAGACGTCAATTCAACGTCTATTCCACGTAATTGTATTGAAATTATGTGGAAACAACGTTGATTCAACCAGTGTATGCCCAGTGAGCTGTTTCACCACTATATACCGTACATAAGCTATGTTTCACCCCTATATACATGAACTCTGTTTCACCCCTATATACAAAACCTCTGTTTCACCACTTTTACAACTGTTGAAATGTCTTTAGATCCACCTCTTCAACTGTATTTTACATTTTGTTGAGGTTACATTAATTTATGTTAGAGGATAATCAATTTTAGCAAAATTACTTCCAAGTCATACAAAGTTGCAATGGCTCCTGTTATGGACTTCAGAGAGCTATAGGCCTATGCAGTTAAATAGGCATGCTAAATCGGGCCACTTCAAAAGATTTCTTCTCATTTGCTGTGAAGAAATCCTCCACCCTCCTGCCATTTAAGCCAGCCCTGACTGGGCTTATCCACACAGAGAGAGCAGCTAACGCTCTCTGCAGTGCTCTGTGCTCTCACTGACAACTGCCCTCAAAGCCAATAGGACTAAGACCTGAAAAAATACTTTGAGTTCAGCTCACTACTTTACTTTCCTGGGTTGGTTTGTAAGAGCGAGTTGAGCTCTGGCTCCTTCTGGTCACCAGACTAAGGATAAGTAAGGTGAGGCCAAAAAGTAAGGAATGCTTTTTGGAATGATCAAGTCCCTCAGTTGAGTACCTGATTGCACCTTTTATTTAAGCTGGGCTAAAGCGTGTTTGGTACACTACCACAACCCCAGAGACCGAAGAGTCTCTCTGTGGTCTTAGAATGAAAGACTGAACACCCAGTAAGAGAGGAGGGTGACGAAAGAGAAGAAGAAAAGTTGAACAGATCGACAGAGAGAGGAGACCCAACCCATCCCAACATGTCCCCAACAGTGTTGTAGCTAGCTGAGATGTCATCATTAGCAGAAGGTACCATATGGATCCCCCTCTTCCCTCTCTCTCTAACGCTAGCTCAGTCAGAAGCTCCAGATGTCTGGCCTAAGGACAGCCCCACTCAAACAGAGCAGAGAAAACACGGCTGGGCCAACTGTTAACCTGCGTGGGAGAGCAGGGCTGCAGGCTACTTGACTGAGCAGCCTCCCATGTGCCCACTCCAAGGAGAGAGTCCTCACAGAGGCTTCACGCCCAGGCTAGATGAATGCCTGTCTGTCTTAATTGAGGAACCACTGAACTCCAACAAACGGATGTAATTTATAATCAATCTTAAATACAACTTGTTTTATGGTTGTAAGTTAAGTAAAAGAGGCAAAATAAAACCTCCAGGGACTGCTTTAAGATGATCATTAAAGGAGTCAGAATTTCAGATAAACATTGAATAACACAAACCTCAGAGATACATATTATTGCTTGAAACATTTTGGCTGTCAAAACGACTAAAATACATAGTTTTCAGTCGTGTCCTAACTATCCTTAGCAATAATGTCACTTTCCAGAGAACACAAGCAGGCATGTACAGTTGCGGGCACTTGTGAAAATCTATCCACAAACGCTAGAGTGCCGTGTTGCACACTCATTGCAGCAATTGTTCTAGCAATGCACATGCCCCGCCCATCTGAGGATCGATCTGTCTTTTTCAGCCATCTATTTCCTGTTTTTGAGGGGTGCAAAATCCACTTGTCACTTAAATCTTTCTGGATTGATTGTTTTTATTTTATTCCTGCGACTCTTTCATACTCTTGCTGGTGCCTGATGTTTTTCCCCGTTAACATTACAACCATTGACCTGTTAAACACACCCCGGTAATGGCTGAAATGGACTCAATGGAATACATTGTCTTTCCGTTGCATCTATAAGCACGCTAAAGCTTCGTCAGGGATTTAACGCATCATCTCGACACTTACATCACAAGAAAGAGAAGAAAGATAACTTTATTTTGATGGGTGTACATTTTTTGTGGAATTGAAAAAAGCAATAATTTAATACAGTTGAACTGTAAAAAAAATAGATTAGATCCGCAGAAATGAAAGCAACTTCCGAAAATGAACACTCGGATTATAGTGATATTATGTCTGATCTCACAAACAATGTAAAAGTATGTATAGATAGGTGTAATCTGGAGCCAAGCTTATTGATTTTTAATCCGAGAGTATCCTGCTATTGACACATTTGTCGAATAATGCAACAGAACGTGACAACAGTAATTAATGAGGCAGTCTAGACAGCACAGGTGAGTGCAGGTAGGCCTAGACAGAGCAAGTTGTTGGTGGTTGCAGGCCTGTACTACCCCATTATGTTAATTTATTCATACATGGAAATATACCCAGTGTATTTATGTAAATAAGCCACATATACAGTGCCTTGCAAAAGTATTAATCCCCTTGAGTTCTTTCTATTTTGTTGCATTACAACCTGTAATTTAAATGGATTTTTATTTGGATTTCATGTAATGGACATACACAAAATAGTCCAAAATTGGTGAAGTGAAATGAAAAAAATAACTTGTTTCAAAATGTTCTAAAAAATGAATAACGGAAAAGTGGTGCATACATATGTATTCACCCCTTTTGCTATGAAGCCCCTAAATAAGATCTGGTGCAACCAATTACCTTCAGAAGTCACATAATTAGTTAAATAAAGTCCACCTTTGTGCAATCTAAGTGTCACATGATCTGTCACATGATCTCAGTATATATACACCTGTTCTGAAAGGCCCCAGAGTCTGCAACACCACTAAGCAAGGGGCACCACCAATCAAGCGGCACCATGAAGACCAAGGAGCTCTCTAAACAGGTCAGGGACAAAGTTGTGGAGAAGTACAGATCAGGGTTGGGTTATGAAAAAATATTAGAAATTTTGAACATCCCACAGAGCACCATTAAATCCATTATAAAAAAAATGGAAAGAATATGTCACCATAACAAACCTGCCAAGAGAGGGCCCCACACCAAAACTCATGGACCAAGCAAGGAGGGCATTAATCAGCGAGTCAACAAAGAGACCAAAGATAACCCTGAAGGAGCTGCAAAGCTCCACAGCGGAGATTGGAGTATCTGTCCATAGGACCACTTTATGCCGGGCTGGGCTTTACGGAAGAGTGGCCAGAAAAAAGCCATTGCTTAAAGAAAAAAATAAGCAAACACGTTTGGTGTTCACCAAAAGGCATGTGGGAAACTCCCCAAGCATATGGAAGAAGGTACTCTGGTCAGATGAGACTAAAATTGAGCTTTTTGGCCATCAAGGAAAATGCTATGTCTGGCACAAACCCAACACCTCTCATCACCCCGAGAACACCATGTTTTTCATCTGCAGGGACTGGGAAACTGGTCAGAATTGAAGGAATGATGGATGACGCTTAATACAGGGAAATTCTTGAGGGAAACCTGTTTCAGTCTTCCAGAGATTTGAGACTGGGACGGAGGTTCAGCTTCCAGCAGGATAATGACCCTAAGCATACTGCTAAAGCAACACTTGAGTGGTTTAAGGGGAAACATTTAAATGTCTTGGAATGGCCTATTCAAAGTCCAGACTTCAATCCAATTGAGAATCTGTGGTATGACTTAAAGATTGCTGTACACCAGCGGAATCCATCCAACTTGAAGGAGCAGGAGCAGTTTTGCCTTGAAGAATGGACATAAATCCCAGTGGCTAGATGTGCCAAGCTTATAGAGACATACCCCAAGAGACTTGCAGCTGTAATTGCTGCAAAAGGTGGCTCTACAAAGTATTGACTTTGGGGGGTGAATAGTTATGCACGCTCAAGTTTTCTGTTTTTTTGTCTTATTTCTTGTTTGTTTCACAATAAAAAATATTTTGCATCTTCAAAGTGGTAGGCATGTTGTGTAAATCAAATGATACAAACCCCCCAAAAAATCAATTTTAATTCCAGGTTGTAAGACAACAAAATAGGAAAAATGCCAAGGTGGGTGAATACTTTCGCAAGCCACTGTAATGTTCTTTATTTTAGCACAAAATATGTTTTTTTAAATATCTGATACCATTAGAAAATGTATATATGAGTGCATTCTAAGAATAAAAAATAAAAAATGTGACAATGAATTGAATACCTGAATTTCCACCGAAATCCCTGAACATTCATATTTGTCCGTGCCAGTAAAATGTTTTATGTGCTATAATTCAGTCAAAAGTTTGGAGTATCTTCAGCCATTGTCCAACTGTTGCATTTATTAGAATTGTTTTTAAAACCTTTTAACAATTTTGATGACCGTTGTTAATTGTTCTGCCAATACCATGGTGCTACCTAACTTTTTAGTGCCCGCAATTGTCACTTACAAGCACAACAGAAAGTTGGTGTGGCGGCGTAGTTACCTCTTGAAGAGCAGGATAGCAATGACGATGATGATGATGAGTACGACAGCCAGGACAGGGCCCATGACCCACAGCATCTCTGGGTCCTCAGCATGGAGGGACATACCGCTGTGGAGCTTCACCGTGATGGGGTCTGAGTACGGGCTGGCCGCAAACGTCTTCTGCTGCAGGAGGGAAGAGAGGAGGAACATAGTGAGGAGGAGGACACCACACAGCAACCACTGTTTAGTATGAAGAGGCTCTATAGTTTGGATGAGTCTGAACACCACTTTAAATGACGTTCTCTCAGATATGCATACAGCATTAATGCAAAGCCTTTTGGCCGTTATTAACCTTTAGAACTGTGTAGTCTCAAGCCTGTTCCAATACTTTAGAAACTCTGAGATCTCTATAGCTTTTATGCCTCTTACGTCTTTTTATTTTTTTTATTTCACCTTTATTTAACCAGGTAAGTCAGTTGTTCTCATTTACAACTGCGACCTGGCCAAGATAAAGCAAAGCAGTGCGATAAAAACAACAACACAGAGTTACATATGGGGTAAACAAAACATAAAGTCAAAAATACAACAGAAAATATATATACAGTGTGTGTGAATGTAGTAAATTATGGAGGATAGGCAATAAATAGGCCATAGTGCAAAATAGTTAAAATTTCATAATTAACACTGGAATGATAGATGTGCAAAAGATGATGTGCAAATAGAGATACTGGGGTGCAAATTAGCAAAATAAATAACAATATGGGGATGAGGTAGTTGGGTGGGATAATTTCAGATGGGCTGTGTAGAGGTGCAGTGATCAGTAAGCTGCTCTGACAACTGATGCTTAAAGTTAGTGAGGGAGATAAGAGTCTCCAGCTTCAGAGATTTTTGCAGTTCGCTTTGGTGACAAAACGGATGGCACTGTGATAGACTACATCCAATTTGCTGAGTAGAGTGTTGGAGGCTATTTTGTAAATGACATCGCCGAAGTCAAGGATCGGTAGGATAGTCCGTTTTACGAGGGCATGTTTGGCAGCATGAGTAAAGGAGGCTTTGTTGCGAAATAGGAAGCCGATTCTAGATGTAACTTTTGATTGGAGATGCTTAATGTGAGTCTGGAAGGAGAGTTTACAGTCTAACCAGACACCTAGGTATTTGTAGTTGTCCACATACTCTAGGTCAGACCCGCCGAGAGTAGTGATTCTAGTCGGGTGGGCGGGTGCAAGCAGCATTCGGTTGAAGAGCACGCATTTAGTTTTACTAGTGTTTAAGAGCAGTTGGAGGCTACGGAAGGAGTGTTGTATGGCGTTGAAACTCGTTTGGAGGTTTTTTAACACAGTGTCCAATGAAGGGCCAGATGTATTCAAAATGGTGTCGTCCGCATAGAGGTGGATCCGAGCATCACCAGCAGCAAGAGCGACAACATTTATATACACAGAGAATAGAGTCGGCCCGAGAATTGAACCCTGTGGCACCCCCATAGAGACTGCCAGAGGTCCAGACAACAGGCCCTCCAATTTGACACATTGAACTCTATCTGAGAAGTAGTTGGTGAACCAGGCGAGACAGTCATTTGAGAAACCAAGGCTATTTAGTCTGCCAATAAGAATGCGGTGGTTGACAGAGTCAAAAGCCTTGGCCAGGTCGATGAAAACGGCTGCGCATTACTGTCTTTTATCGATCACGGTTATAATATCGTTTAGGACCTTGAGCGTGGCTGAGGTGCACCCATGACCAGCTCGGAAATCGGAATTGCATAATGGAGAAGGTACGGTGGGATTCGAAATGGTCGGTGATCTGTTTGTTAACTTGGCTTTCAAATACTTTCGAAATGCAGGGCAGGATGGATATAGGTCTGTAACAGTTTGGATCTAGAGTGTCACCCCCTTTGAAGAGGGGGATGAACGCGGCAGCTTTCCAATCTCTGGGGATCTCAGACGTTACGAAAGAGAGGTTGAACAGGCTAGTAATAGGGGTTGCGACAATTTCGGCGGCTAATTTTAGAAAGAAAGGGTCCAAATTGTCTAGCCCAGCTGATTTGTAGGGGTCCAGATTTTTCAGCTCTTTCAGAACATCAGCTGTCTGAATTTGTGTGAAGTTGCAGCGGAGGGTGCAGAGCTGGTCGCCGGGGTAGTGGTAGCCAGGTGGAAAGCATGGCCAGCCGTAGCAAAATGCTTGTTGAAATTCTCGATTATTATAGATTTATCGGTGGTGACAGTGTTTCCTAGCCTCAGTGCAGTGGGCAGTTGGGAGGAGGTGCTCTTATTCTCCATGGACTTTACAGTATCCCAAAACCTTTTGGAGTTAGTGCTACAGGATGCACATTTCTGTTTGAAAAAGCTAGCCTTTGCTTTCCTAACTGATTGTGTATATTGGTTCCTGACTTTCCTGAAAAGTTGCATATCGCGGGGGCTGTTTGATGCTAATGCAGTACGCCACAGGATGTTTTTGTGCTGGTCAAGGGCAGTCAAGTCTGAGGAGAACCACGGGCTATATCTGTTCTTAGTTCTGCATTTTTTGAATGGGGCATGCTTATTTAAGATTGAGAGGAAAGCACTTTTAAAGAACAACCAGGAATCCTCTACTGACGGAATGAGGTCAATATCATCCAGGATACCGGTCTTAGCCCTAGTTTAACCCAGTGCCTGATGGAAAGTCAGTAGCTGACAGAGTCTAACACCAGCCAGGCATCTGACAACATGGTGTTAGCTCAACATGATGCTGACTTAGCCCTGAGTCCTATACAGAGCTCTCTATAGCTCTGCCTTAGCCCTGAGTCATTTACAGAGTTCTCTCTAGCTCTGCCTTAGCCCTGAGTCCTATACAGAGTTCTCTCTAGCTCTACCTTAGCCCTGTCCTATACAAAGTTCTCTCTAGCTCTACCTTAGCCCTGAGTCCTATACAGAGTTCTCTCTAGCTCTACCTTAGCCCTGATTCCTCTACAGAGTGATGTATAGCTCTGCCTAAGCCCTGAGTCCTATACAGAGTTCTCTCTAGCTCTACCTTAGCCCTGAGTCCTCTACAGAGTTCTTTCTAGCTCTGCCTTAGCCCTGAGTCATATACAGAGTTCTCTCTAGCTCTGCCTTAGCCCTGAATCCTATACAGAGTTCTCTCTAGCTTTGCCTGAGTCCTATGCAGAATTCTCTCTAGCTTTGCCTTAGCCCTAATCTAACAATGTGTCTGATGGAGCCTTACATCAGCCAGCCATCTGGTTAAGGAGAGAGAGGCGTATTTATAGCTAGCTCCATTATTTTATAGAGTGAAACTTCCCCAGCCTGTCAGCCAGAACACAAAGTGACAACAAGCGCAGTGACTTTAAGTGAATTAAGACTTGCAAACTGATCAATTTAACTTCATTATGTGACGCCAGAATCAAGCCAAGCCATACCCCCTGTACCCGCTCTCTCTGCAAACAACTTCATCAAGGTAAACAGAGAGAGAGAGAGAGCTGGTAGTCCCACCCACCATACTACCAGGTGTGAAACAGGGAAGGGACTCAGGGGGTATGCTAATTTGGTATTGAGCAGACCTAACTCACTCTATTAAATTAAACAAAACAGGAACATTTTACATTTGGCTAGAAATTCAAAAGGAAATGATCTCAACAGAGAAAAATGTCCTCCTGTGTGCTACCTATATCCCCCCACTAGAATCCCCATACTTTAATGAAGACAGCTTCTCCATCCTGGAGGGGGAAATCAATCATTTCCAGCCCCAGGGACATGTACTAGTCTATGGCGACCTAAATGCCAGAACTGGACAAGAACCTGACACCCTCAGCACACAGGGGGACAAACACCTACCTGGAGGTGACAGCATTTCCTCCCCCATATGCCCCCCTAGGCACAACTACGACAACATAACCAACAAAAACGGGTCACAACTCCTGCAGCTCTGTCGCACGCTGGGTATGTACATAGTCAATGGTAGGCTTCGAAGGGACTCCTATGGGAGGTACACCTATAGCTCATCTCTTGGCGGTAGTACTGTAGACTACTTTATCACTGACCTCAACCCAGAGTCTCTCAGAGCGTTCAGTCAGCCCATTGACACCCCTATCAAACCACAGCAAAATCACAGTCTTGAACAGAGCAATACTCAATCATGAGGCATCAAAGCCAAAGGAACTGAATAATATTAAGAAATGCTATAGATGGAAGGAAAGTAGTGTCGAAACCTAACAAAAAACTATTAGGCAACAACAAATTCAATCCCTTTTAGACAACTTCCTGGACAAAACGTTCCACTGTAATAGTGAAGGTGTAAATTTTGCAGTAGAAAACCTAAACAGTATATTTGACCTCTCAGCTTCCCTATCAAATCTAAAAATCTCTAACAGAAAACCGAAGAAATGTAACAACAGTGACAAATGGTTTGATGAAGAATGCAAAAACCTAAGAAAGAAATTGAGAAACCTATCCAACCATAAACATAGAGTACCAGAAAACCTGAGCCTATGCCTTCACTATGGTGAATCACTAAAACAATACAGAAATACACTGCGGAAAAAGAAGGAACAGCATGTCAGAAATCAGCTCAATGTAATTAAAGAATCCATAGACTCTAACCACTTCTGGGAAAATTGGAAAACACTAAACAAACAACAACACGAAGAGCTATGTATCCAAAACTGAGATGTATGGGTAAACCACTTCTCCAATCTTTTTGGCCCTATAACAGAGAACAAACAGCAAAAAAATATACATGATCAAATGCAAATCTTAGAATCCACTATTAAAGACTACCAGAACCCACTGGATTCTCCAATTACATTGAATGAACTACAGGACAAAATACAAACCCTCCAACCCAAAAAGGCCTGTGGTGTTGATGGTATTCTCGATTAAATGATAAAATATACAGACCACAAATTACAATTGGCTATACTTAAACTCTTTAACATCCTCCTTACCTCTGGCATCTTCCCCAATATTTGGAACCAAGGACTGATCACCCCAATCCACAAAAGTGGAGACAAATTTAACACCAATAACTACCGTGGGATATGCGTCAACAGCAACCTTGGGAAAATCCTCTGCATTATTATTAACAGCAGACTAGTGCATGTCCTCAGTGAAAACTGAGCAAATGTCAAATTGGCTTTTTACCAAATTACCGTACGACAGACCACGTATTCACCCTGCACACCCTAATTGACAAACAAACAAACCAACACAAAGGCTTTTGACTCAATTTGGCATGAGGGTCTGCTATACAAATTGATGGAAAGTGGGGTTGGGGGAAAAACATACGACATCTGAAGAATCTGAAGTCAAATGTCTACTGTTTTCTGATGATCTGGTGCTTCTGTCACCAACCAAGGCGGGCCTACAGCAGCACCTAGATCTTCTGCACAGATTCTGTCAGACCTGGACCCGCCTTGTTCCAAAAAAAGTCCAGTTGCAAGGATCACAAATACAAATTCCATCTAGATACCGTTGCCCTAGAGCACACAAAAAACTATACATACCTTGGCCAAAACATCAGCACCACAGGTAACTTCCACAAAGCTGTGAAGGATCTGAGAGACAAGGCAAGAAGGGCCTTGCTATGCCATCAAAAGGAACATAAAATTCGACATCTGGCTAAAAATACTTGAATCAGTTATAGAACCCATTGCCCTTTATGGTTGAGGTCTGGGGTCCGCTCACCAACCAAGAATTCACAAAATGGGACAAACACCAAATTGAGATTCTGCAAAAATATCCTCAGTGTACAACGAAAAACACAAAATAATGCATGCAGAGCAGAATTAGGCCGATACCCGCTAATTATCAAAATCCAGAAAAGAGCCGTTAAATTCTATAACCACTTAAAAGGAAGCAATTCCCAAACCTTCCATATCACCTACAGAGAGATGAACTTGGAGAAGAGACCCCTAAGTAAGCTGGTCCTGGGGCTCTGTTCACAAACACAAACAGACCCCACAGAGCCCCAGGACAACAACAACAACACAATTAGACCCAACCAAATCATGAGAAAACAAAAAGAGAATTACTTGACACATTGGAAAGAATTAACAAAAAAACTGAGCAAACTAGAATGCTATTTGGCCCTAAACAGAGAGTACACAGTGGCAGAATACCTGACCACTGTGACTGACCCAAACTTAAGGAAAGCTTTGACTATGTACAGACTCAGTGAGCATAGCCTTGCTATTGAGAAAGGCTGCCTTAGACAGACCTGGCTTTCAAGAGAAGACCGGCTATGTGCACACTGTCCACAAAATGAGGTGGACACTGAGCTGCACTTCCTAACCTCCTGCCAAATGTATGACCATATTAGAGACACATATTTCCCTCAGATTACAGAGATCGACAAAGAATTCGAAAACAAACCCAATTTTGATAAACTCCCTTATCTTGTAACGATCCCGGCTGTCTGAGTCGGGTCCTGTCTGGTGACTAGTGTTCCGGTTCGTAATCTCCAGTTTCCCGAGGGTTCGGGAACGCTCCGGGGAGCGCTCTTGTTTTCCGCACCTGCATCCCATCAGCAATCTGCACACCTGGTCCTGATCATCACCCTTCTTAGGCTCTGGCCTAACATCCAGTTCCTGCCGGATCGTTAGCTATGAACAGTATGTTGTCAGCGTATCAGCCTCTGAGCCATTAGTGTTCGTTTTGTTGTTTTGCACCTTGTGACTTGCTGTGTACTGACCTCCGTTTTTGTTCTGTCTGCAGTTCTCACCCGGAACCTTCACCCAACCTCTGCCTGATGGTCGGCGGCTGCCGAGCCAGTACCGGACCAACCACTGCACCCTCAACAACCCATCCACGCCACCCGCTCTGTTCCCTGGATTATTCAGCCTCACTCGGAATCTATTAAATAAACTCTCACCTTTCTCTCAACGTACCTTGTCCTGGTCTGCTTCTGGGTTCTGGCATAGTAAACCGTGACAGAACGATCCGGCCAGTATGAACCCAGCGGACCTGGACTCTGTTCGCCATGCTATTACCCAGCAGGAGAAGATGTTGGGCCATCATAGCACGGTACTACAGGAGATCGCGTTGTCAGTTCGGAACCTTTCTACCGGTCTGACGGAGGTCCAGAACCAACGTAAGTGTCCGGTGGAGGATCCACTACCGGTTTCACCCATCTCGCCTGCCGCTTCTGAAGCTGTGTCCATCCGTGAGCCCAAGGTTCCGACGCCGGATAAGTATGAGGGGGAGCTGGGAAGATGCCGTTCCTTCCTTATGCAGTGTGGATTAGTGTTCGATCTACAGCCCTACTCTTATGCCACAGACAAGGCTAGGATAGCCTTTGTGATTGAGTTGCTGCGTGGTCGAGCGCTGGAGTGGGCTTCAGCCGTTTGGGAACGACAGGATCCCTGCATGGCTTCATACCAGGGGTTCACGGCTGAGATGAGGAAGCTCTTCGACCATTCCGTCCGAGGGAGGGACGCAGCTAGGCGCCTGTTTTCGCTTCGCCAAGGAACTCGCAGCGTGGCCGACTTCGTGATCGAGTTCAAGACGTTGGCTGTGGAGAGTGGGTGGAACGAGGAGTCTCTGCAAGCGGCCTTTTACCAGGGTCTGTCGGAGCAGCTCAAGGATGAGTTGATCTCCTATCCGGAGCCTAGTGACCTGGACAGCTTGGTAGCCTTGTCTATTCGGGTGGATAATCGAGTCCGAGAGCGAAGGAGGGAGAAGCAATGGGGTCCGTCCAGTCGATCAGCTTCTCAGTTCCCAGTCGGGTCGGGTGGTGGACCAGAACACGTCGATCATTCTCCACCACAATGGATTAGTGGAGAGGTCCTCTATCCCGATTCTGAACCCATGCAAGTGGGGCGGCACGGGTTAACCAAGGAGGAGCGTCAACATAGATGTAAGACCAACTGCTGCCTCTACTGTGGTAGCTCGGGACATTACATCTCCACTTGTTCCCGGCGGTCGTCAAACTGCCCGGCTCGCTAAAGTTGGGAGGACTTTTAGCGAGCCAGTTTCAACCTCTCAGTACCTCTGTCAGACCCCGTTTCCCGGCTACCCTTGTGAACAGGAATCAGAGCTTAGCGCTTAACGCTTTTATCGATTCAGGTGCCGATGGAAGCTTTCTTGATGCCGAGTTGGTGGAACAGCTGGGGCTTTCCAAGGAGCAATTGCCGGAAGCCATTGAAGCGACCACTCTGAACGGCAGTAGTCTGGCACGTATCACGATGAGGACTGAACCGGTTAAGATGCGGTTGTCGGGGAATCATTCTGAGATGATTTCATTCTTCATTCTGCCGTCTTCCCATGTTCCTCTGGTCCTTGGATACCCCTGGCTGAAGGAACACAATCCCACGTTCGATTGGGTGACGGGCAAGGTAACGAGTTGGAGCCTTGATTGTCATGCTAACTGTCTCAAGACTGCCTGCCCCCATTCGGTTCCCAGTCAGGTGATTGAGGCTAAACCCCCAGATTTGTCCCTGGTTCCCGAGACATATCACGATTTGGGGGAGGTTTTCAGTAAGCAGAAGGCTCTGTCACTTCCTCCCCACCGACCATATGATTGTGCCATCAACCTGGTCCCTGGAGCTGTCTACCCCAAGGGAAGGTTATACAGTATCTCCCGACCTGAACGTGAGGCGTTGGAGACCTACATCAAGGAGTCCCTAGCTGCTGGTCTCGTTCGTCCCTCGTCATCACCCCTGGGGGCAGGATTCTTCTTTGTGGGTAAGAAGGATGGCTCTCTTCGACCGTGTATTGATTATCGGGGTTGAATGACATCACGGTCAAGAACAAGTATCCCCTGCCCTTGATGAGTTCTGCCTTCGACTCCTTACAGGGTGCTACGGTGTTCACCAAGCTAGACCTACGCAATGCGTATCACCTGGTCCGGATCAGAGAGGGGGGACGAGTGGTTGACGGGTTTCAATACACCGATGGGTCACTTCGAGTATCAGGTGATGCCGTTTGGACTGACCAATGCTCCAGCGGTATTCCAGAGTATGGTGAACGACGTCCTGAGAGATATGATCGGTCTCTTTGTGTTTGTTTACCTGGATGACATTCTGATCTTCTCGAAGGAACCTTCCGACCACGTCCAGCATGTCCGGCAGGTTCTGCAGCGATTGTTGGAGAATCGCCTGTTCGTGAAGGCCGAGAAGTGCGAGTTTCACGCCCACACGACATCCTTTCTCGGGTACATCATCTCCAGGGGAGAGATTAGGATGGACCAGGAGAAGGTTAGAGCGGTTCTGGAATGGGCCCAGCCCGGTACGAGATTGCAGCTCCAGAGATTTTTGGGGTTTGCGAATTTCTACCGCAGATTCATCCGGGATTACAGCCGTGTGGCCGCTCCGTTAACTGCCTTGACTTCCAGTATCAGGACCTTCAAGTGGAATCCGGAGGCGGATCGAGCGTTTCTGGATTTGAAGAGGCGATTCACCAACGCACCGATTCTCTCTCAACCGGACACGGCCCGTCAGTTCGTCGTTGAAGTGGACGCGTCTGATGTGGGAGTTGGCGCCATCCTGTCGCAGCGATGCTCCACGGACAGTAAACTCCATCCCTGCGCCTACTACTCCGTCGCCTTTCGCCTGCGGAGAGGAATTACGATGTGGGTAACCGGGAGCTTCTCGCGGTGAAACTTGCCTTGGAGGAGTGGCGCCACTGGTTGGAGGGGGCGGAGCAACCGTTTATTGTCTGGACTGACCACAAGAATCTTGCTTACGTGCAATCGGCTAAACGTCTCAACTCCCGTCCAGGCCAGGTGGGCGTTGTTTTTCGGACGATTCAAGTTTGCCCCTGACGTTCCGACCTGGATCTAAGAACGGCAAGGCGGACGCCTTGTCCCGGATGTTCTCCAAGACGGAGGAGAGTGGGTCCAAGACCGAGACAATCCTCCCCCGGAACTGCGTCGTGGGAGCAGTTATGTGGAAGATTGAGGAGGAGGTGCTGGCGGCCCTTCGGACTCAGCCCGGTCCCGGTAACGGTCCACCCGGGTCGGTTGTTTGTGCCTGAGTCGGTTCGTCCTGCTGTCCTCAAATGGTCCCACGCCAGCAAGATGGCTTGTCACCCTGGCGTGGCTCGGACAATGGCGTTTCTTCGCAGACGTTTTTGGTGGCCTGCCATGGCCGAGGATACTCGGGGTTTTGTTGCTGCCTGTCCAGTGTGTGCGCAGAATAAGAGTACCAATCGGCCCAGCTCTGGACTACTTACCCCCCTTCCTATTCCCCGGCGACCTTGGTCGCATCTGGCCCTGGACTTCGTCACTGGGTTGCCCGCTTCTGAGGGGAACACGGTCGTTCTGACTATCGTGGACAGATTCAGCAAGTTCGCTCACTTTGTGCCTATTGCCAAGCTTCCCTCTGCCTCGGAGACGTCCGAGATCCTGGTTAGGGAGGTTTTCAGGGTCCACGGTCTGCCCAGTGATATCGTTTCCGACCGTGGCCCTCAGTTTACCTCTGCTGTCTGGAAGTCCTTCTGTTTGGCCATTGGAGCTACAGTCAGTCTCACATCTGGTTTTCACCCCCAATCAAATGGTCAGGCGGAGAGAGCCAACCAGAAGATGGAATCCACGCTACGCTGTCTGGCCTCTTCCAACCCCACCTCCTGGGTCTCTCAGTTGCCTTGGGTTGAGTATGCCCACAATACTCTTCCTACATCTGCCACTGGGATGTCTCCCTTCCAGTGCCTGTATGGCTACCAACCTCCCCTGTTTCCTTCTCAGGAGAAGGAGCTCTCAGTGCCTTCTGTTCAGGCCCATATTCGTCGTTGCCACCGGACCTGGCATCGGGCCAGAAAGGCACTCCTTAGAGTTTCGGACCGGTATCAGCTCCAGGCGAATCGTCGCCGGATCCCCCGCTCCCACCTATACCATCGGAGATAGGGTTTGGTTGGCCACACGGGATCTTCCGTTACGGACTGAGTCTAGGAAGTTGTTACCGAAGTTCATTGGTCCGTTTGTGGTGGAGAAGGTGATCAATCCAGTGGCAGTTCGACTCAAACTACCGAGGACGCTCAGAGTCCATCCCACCTTTCATGTCTCCTGCCTCAAGCCTGTCTTCCTCAGTCCTCTGTTGCCTCCTCCGCCTCCTCCTCCTCCTCCTCGGATGATCGGAGGTGGTCCTGCCTACACGGTGCGTCGCATCATGGATTCCAGACGGCGGGGCCGGGGTTTCCAGTATCTCGTGGATTGGGAGGGGTATGGCCCTGAAGAGAGGAGTTGGATTCCGCGGCGACAGGTCCTCGATGCGGACCTCATCAGTGACTTCTACCGCCTCCATCCTGGCGCTCCGGGAGTCCGCCCGGTGGCGTTCGTCGGAGGGGGTACTGTAACGATCCCGGCTGTCTGAGTCGGGTCCTGTCTGGTGACTAGTGTTCCGGTTCGTAATCTCCAGTTTCCCGAGGGTTCGGGAACGCTCCGGGAGCGCTCTTGTTTTCCGCACCTGCATCCCATCAGCAATCTGCACACCTGGTCCTGATCATCACCCTTCTTAGGCTCTGGCCTAACATCCAGTTCCTGCCGGATCGTTAGCTATGAACAGTATGTTGTCAGCGTATCAGCCTCTGAGCCATTAGTGTTCGTTTTGTTGTTTTGCACCTTGTGACTTGCTGTGTACTGACCTCCGTTTTTGTTCTGTCTGCAGTTCTCACCCGGAACCTTCACCCAACCTCTGCCTGATGGTCGGCGGCTGCCGAGCCAGTACCGGACCAACCACTGCACCCTCAACAACCCATCCACGCCACCCGCTCTGTTCCCTGGATTATTCAGCCTCACTCGGAATCTATTAAATAAACTCTCACCTTTCTCTCAACGTACCTTGTCCTGGTCTGCTTCTGGGTTCTGGCATAGTAAACCGTGACATATCTACTGAGTGCAAAACCAAAGTGTGCCATCACAGCAGCAAGGTTTGTGACCTGTTGCCACAAGAAAAGGGCAACCAGTGCCCTTTGTAAATACAACCCATATTTATGTTTATTTATTTTCCCATTTGTACTTTAACTATTTGCACATTGTTACAACACTGTATATATACATAATATGACATTTGAAATGTCTTTATTCTTTAGGAACTTCTGAGTGTAATGTTTACTATTAATATTTATTGTTTATTTCACTTTTGTTTATTATCTACTTCACTTGCTTTGGCAATGTTAACATACGTTTCCCATGCCAATAAAGCCCTTATATTGAATTGAATTGAATTTAATTGAGAGAGAGAGAAAGAGAGAGAGAGAGAGAGAGAGAGAGAAGGAAGGAGATAGTTGTTGCCTTCTTTGAAAATGTATGACGGAACACCTTTTTTAATGGGGTTTTAATTGCCTTTTTAATTTATAAAGACGTTCATTCCAGAGCGGTAGAAACACACAGAGCACTGCAGTCACTACATAGCCGAGGTAGCCTACGTGCTGATGCAGATGAAGCTACACACTCTGAGTCTGAGTGTGTACAAGAGTAGGAATTATCCCATTTAAGTAAGAAGAAACACCTGCTACGAGCAGATAAACAAACTCCAAATCCTGCCACATCCTGCCCCATCTGCCATCGCCCATTCACACCTGCTCCTTGGTAGTTAAGTCAGTCCCCCTCCCCTCACTCCTCTTCACCCCAGACCCTGGGTGAGTTATTTTCAGCCTATGTTGCTCTCCCCTTCTCCTGCTCTTCCCCTCCTCTCCCCCTGCCATGTGAAGTAGTGAGGCTGTGATACAGCTTAATGATGACAGTGAGAGTTGGCCCCGGGTTCTCCGCTGGCTTCCAGAGGGCGTGGTGGAAGGTGTCAACTTTATTGGATTTGTCCTTAGAGGCTGCTGATGCATATCCTCCCCTGCACTAGTCACCCTCCCCGGTCACAGCAGGGACTACACACAAAGATGGAGTCTACTCCTCCTATACTTGCTCCCTCTTTTCCTCTCCCTTTCTACCTCTCCCTCTCTCTACCTCTCCATCTCTCTACCTCTCCCTCTCTCTACCTCTCCCTCTCTCTCCCTCTCTCTATCTCTCCCTCTCTCTACCTCTCCCTCTCTCTCCCTCTCTCTCCCTCTCTCTACCTCTCCCTCTCTCTACCTCTATCTACCCCTCCCTCACTCTCTCTACCTCTCCCTCTCTCTACCTCTCCCTCTCTCTACCTCTCTCTACCTCTCTCTACCTCTCTCTACCTCTCTCTACCTCTACCTCTATCTACCCCTCCCTCTCTCTACCTCTCTCTACCTCTCTCTCTCTCTACCTCTCCCTCTCTCTACCTCTCCCTCTCTCTACCTCTCTCTACCCCTCCCTCTCTCTACCTCTCCCTCCCTCTACCTCTCCCTCTCTCTACCTCTCTCTACCTCTCTCTCTCTCTACCTCTCCCTCTCTCTACCTCTCTCTACCCCTCCCTCTCTCTACCTCTCCCTCTCTCTCCCTCTCCCTCTCCCTCTCTCTACCCCTCCCTCTCTCTACCTCTACCTCTCTCTACCTCTCCCTCTTTCTACCTCTCCCTCTCTCTACCTCTACCTCTCTCTACCTCTCCCTCTCTCTACCTCTCTCTACCTCTCCCTCTCTCTCCCTCTCTCTACCTCTTCCTCTCTCTACCTCTCTCTCGACCTCTACCTCTCTCTAACTCTCCCTCTCCCTCTCTCTACCTCTACCTCTCTCTACCTCTCCCTCTCTCTCCCTCTCTCTACCTCTCTCTACCTCTCTCTACCTCTCTCTACCTCTACCTCTCTCGACCTCTACCTCTCTCGACCTCTACCTCTCTCTAACTCTCCCTCTCCCTCTCTCTACCTCTACCTCTCTCTACCTCTACCTCTACCTCTCTCTACCTCTACCTCTACCTCTCTCTTCCTCTCCCTCTCTCTACCTCGCCCTCTCTCTACCTCTACCTCTCTCTCCCTCTCCCTCTCTCTACTTCTCGCTACCTCTCCCTCTCTCTACCTCTCCCTCTCTCTACCTCTCTCTCCCTCTCTCTCCCTCTCTCTACCTCTCCCTCTCTCTCTACCTCTCCCTCTCTCTACCTCTCTCTTGTGTGTGCATCCCCTTTGCTGTCTAAGACGTGTAACTAAAACGATTAGGCATCTGTGTTCGTAGGAGGATGCTCTCTCGTCAGCAGCATGGCATGTGGAGGGTTGGATCGACCTGTACCCATGTTTATTAACTGACGGTGGAAATCCCATTGACTCTCACTGAGGCCATGCCACCAGGTCTACATGTGGCTAGCTTGAGGATGAGGAAGGGAGTCAGATACTCAAAATAAGAGCTATTGTAGAATCTTCTGAATATTTCACCACAGAATACATTTATATCTGGAAGTGAAATACTGAAAATATGCATCTAGCATTGCTGCAGATGGTGCCAGTCATATCCTGCATAAATGAAGGACTTATAAGGGCCAAAAGGCTTTGCATTTATGCCTATATTTTATCTAAATACGTATGCATATCTAAAATGAGAGAATTATATATGTTTAAGGAAGGTTGGAAGGAATTATGTATTTCTAAAGTATTTGACTAGGGCTTGAGACTAGTCTACACACTAATTTACGGTTCAAGGTCAAAAGGTCATGGTGCATCCCAGATTCTGATACCTGCTGAGAAAGACCTAGGGTCATGATCGACTCAATGACAGAAACAGCCATGAATATCCAGACATCTCTAAGAACTGTTCATGCTGAGCTCATTTCTGCTTCCTCTTTCTCTCTCCCTCGCTTCCAGGCTCATCTCTCTCTCTTTTTCTTGTTCTCTACTCTCTCTCTCCCATGCTCCTCTCTTCTTCTCTCTATCTTCTCCATAGCTCATTTTTGTACTTTTGGCAAAGTGCAGCAGGTAGTGCAGGCAGCACAAAACTTTCTCCTATCCACAAAACTTTGAAAAATGGCAGCAGTCACGCCTCTTAGACACAGTGTATGGAAGCCCTAACAAAAGAGCACATTTAGATATTCTCAGAAGGGGGAAGAAACTTTGGGCTGCACTATCTGATAGAAACACATCCCATGGAGTGAGTGAATAATGTACTGCCAGCGCCTCCACATTGACAAATGCTGCTTGGGAACACTGTGCATTAGAGCGATATTAAAGTCAGAGAAAAGCAGAGTTGATGCGGGGAAGAGAAGGAGAGAAGACTGAGGAGTGCATAGGGAGGGTGAATATAGTCTTATTTTCCCATTGTTTCTCCCATAATCATGCTTACCTCTAAAACCTAATGAAATGAGAGGCAACACAAGCTGACTGTAGTTTTGTTATTTCCCACAACACATAAAACCATTAGCAGGCTTTTTCCTCTCTCTGGATCTGCACGCACGCACACACACTCTATCTGTGACAAACAGGACAGGAGCCAGGAGACTCAGCTTATTCCCCAGGCTACGACTTATCTCTCTCTTTCTCACTATCTATCTCTCCCTCTCGCTCTCTCTGCCTCTGTCTATCTCCCTCTCTTTCAATGTGTCTGCCTCTCTCTGTGTCATTTAAACATCTCTCTCTTTTACATTTTAGTCATTTAGCAGACACTCTTATCCAGAGCGACTTACAGTTAGTGAGTGCATACATTATTTTTCATACTGGCCCCCTGTGGGAATCAAACCCACAACCCTGGCGTTGCAAACACCATGCTCTACCAACTGAGCTACATCCCTGCCGGCCATTCCCTCCCCGCTGGCCATTCCCTCCCCTACCCTGGACGACGCTGGGCCAATTGTGCGCCGCCCCATGGGTCTCCCGGTCGCGGCCGGCTATGACAGAGCCTGGATTCGAATCAGGATCTCTAATGGCACAGCTAGCACTGCGATGCAGTGCCTTAGACCACTGAGCCACTTTTCCCTCCATAAATCTTCCCTCAACTGTTACTGCTGTTCTCTTGTCTCCCTGTACTGTATATTATTGCCCTGAGGCTCCCTCTACCACTCTCTCAACCTCCATTAGACTCCCTCTCTTCTCCTTCTCTTTACCTTTCACTCTTTTCACCCCTCCATCACTCCCATACGGTTCTCTCCTTTGTTGATGAAACTGACGCCCTTTCTCGGTAGCGCTCCCCCTCCCTCTTTCCCTCCCTCCATCTCTCCCTCTCTTCCCTGCTGTAAGTGATCACACTGTTTATATGGCCTGTTTCTTTTATCCAATTTCACACTTCCAGGCTTGTTTACCAGCTATGGGAGCCACATAAAGCTGCAGTGCCCTTTTCGCTCCAGTCCCCCGCCTCCCTCCTCCTCCTCCCTCCATTCTTTTCTCCACCATTCTGCCATCAACCCTGCCCCACCCCCTCTCCATCAACCCTGCCATAACTATAAAGCTGAGCTCACTTCCCTGTTTTCCAATGAATGTGATTAGCCTGCTATTTTCTCTGGCCAGGCTTGATTTAGATTCAACAATATGTCACTTTACTGGCGTCACAGATCTGTTATGTGTCTGTCTGTCACTCTGCTAAAGAGAAACAACTCAACACAACACAATTCTCAACACAACACAATGCTGTATCAAGGACCAATGTAGGAGTGGATAGGAGAAAGACTCCACCTTCTCTCCACAATGTATTGCTTACCAAAAGACAGAGGAAATAACTGAGCTGGCACTGTCAAGGTCAACAGTTAGTGCTCCAATGGTTGTAAAACAGATTTATGCTATTCTTATCAACCATGCCATCATTTCCAGAATGCAGTATACAGTAAATATATACAGTAAATATATACAGTAAATATGAGAAATATGTTTTGCAGCTGAGAAGCCATCTGAAGTGAAGACCAAGGACGCCAGTGAGTGTATCTTCTGAAGAGGAAACCAATTACTACTGAGGTGAACAATTACTACTGAGGTGACACTGAGTGAAATCTGTCTGTGACATGGTGTCATAGTTTTTCTGTGACACGTGCACACGTAACCATGACACACTACACAACGTGAGTTATATGGTGCTGCTGCATCATGCAGCTTGGGGCGTGGTGACCTCAGCGTGAGTGTTGGCTCATCTGTTACATACTGTAGCTAGTTCACTGAGAGTGATGAGAGGAATATCACAACCCACAACTCACTGTATTAACATAAAATACTCGCCAGGCTGCACTATGTGTAGAACAGGCATGGCAGACTCAAAGGGTGTCTACAATATATTACATACATCACTACTGTAGTACTAACAGTACTAGTATTTTCAGTTTGATTCTACATGGGATGTACATGTATCTGGGGGATGGTAATACTGTATGGAAGTTGTGTTTGTGACAGGACTACAGTATATACACTGCTCAAAAAAATTAAGGGAACACTTAAACAACACAATGTAACTCCAAGTCAATCACACTTCTGTGAAATCAAACTGTCCATTTAGGAAGCAACACTGATTGACAATAAATTTCACATGCTGTTGTGCAAATGTAATAGACAACAGGTGGAAATTATAGGCAATTAGCAAGAAACCCCCAATAAAGAAGTGGTTCTGCAGGTGGTGACCACAGACCACTTCTCAGTTCCTATGCTTCCTGGCTGATGTTTTGGTCACTTTTGAATGCTGGCGGTGCTTTCACTCTAGTGGTAGCATGAGACGGAGTCTACAACCCACACAAGTGGCTCAGGTAGTGCAGCTCATCCAGAATGGCACATCAATGCGAGCTGTGGCAAGAAGGTTTGCTGTGTCTGTCAGCGTGGTGTCCAGAGCATGGAGGCGCTACCAGGAGACAGGCCAGTACATCAGGAGATGTGGAGGAGGCCGTAGGAGGGCAACAACCCAGCAGCAGGACCGCTACCTCCGCCTTTGTGCAAGGAGGAGCAGGAGGAGCACTGCCAGAGCCCTGCAAAATGACCTCCAGCAGGCCACAAATGCGCATGTGTCTGCTCAAACGGTCAGAAACAGACTCCATGAGGGTGGTATGAGAGCCCGACGTCCACAGGTGGGGGTTGTGCTTACAGCCCAACACCGTGCAGGACGTTTGGCATTTGCCAGAGAACACCAAGATTGGCAAATTCGCCACTGGCGCCCTGTGCTCTTCACAGATGAAAGCAGGTTCACACTGAGCACATGTGACAGACGTGACAGAGTCTGGAGACGCCGTGGAGAACGTTCTGCTGCCTGCAACATCCTCCAGCATGACCGGTTTGGCGGTGGGTCAGTCATGGTGTGGGGTGGCATTTCTTTGGGGGGCCGCACAGCCCTCCATGTGCTCGCCAGAGGTAGCCTGACTGCCATTAGGTACCGAGATGAGATCCTCAGACCCCTTGTGAGACCATATGCTGGTGCGGTTGGCCCTGGGTTCCTCCTAATGCAAGACAATTCTAGACCTCATGTGGCTGGAGTGTGTCAGCAGTTCCTGCAAGAGGAAGGCATTGATGCTATGGACTGGCCCGCCCATTCCCCAGACCTGAATCCAATTGAGCACATCTGGGACATCATGTCTCGCTCCATCCACCAATGCCACGTTGCACCACAGACTGTCCAGGAGTTGGCGGATGCTTTAGTCCAGGTCTGGGAGGAGATCCCTCAGGAGACCGCCACCTCATCAGGAGCATGCCCAGGCGTTGTAGGGAGGTCATACAGGCACGTGGAGGCCACACACACTACTGAGCCTCATTTTGACTTGTTTTAAGGACATTACATCAAAGTTGGATCAGCCTGTAGTGTGGTTTCCACTTTAATTTTGAGGGTGACTCCAAATCCAGACCTCCATGGGTTGATAAATTTGATTTCCCCATTGATAATTTTTGTGTGATTTTGTTGTCAGCACATTCAACTATGTAAAGAAAAAAGTATTTAATAAGATTATTTCATTCATTCAGATCTAGGATGTGTTGTTTAAGTGTTCCCTTTATTTTTTTGAGCAGTGTATACAGAATAGATGAGGAGTAGTGGTTGTTACTTACAGACTCGTGGTCTTTAAGGGCAGCCAGAACGAAACAGAGGTACTGCTGCTGTCCCGGTAGAGGCTTGTTGTAGAAGCCGTTGTACTTCTTTTCGTCTCCTAGAGTGAAGGTGTCTGGCAGAGCAGTCATCTTGGCAGCGATGTAGGGTCTGAGGAACTCTTGGGTCTGTCTCCTCCTCCTCAGGCTCTGGTCAGAACTAGCCTCCAGGAGCTGACATGACGTCACAGAGAGATTACTTTGTGCAGCCCAAATGGTACCCTATTTCCTAAATAGTGCACTACATTTGACCAGGGCCCACCCAGTATACTATGTAGGGAATAGGGTGCTAATTGGGACAGCCTTAGACTCAAAGATACACAATCTCCTACTTTTGTGCCCTTTAGCAAGGCACTTAACCCCAAACTGGACAAATTGATAATAAAGTTGTGTTCTATTGTATAGACAGTAAATAGTCAGTTATATAGAACACACACACATACTGTACACATCAAATAAATGTACGCTCATAAACTGTGTCCATAGGCTACAATGAATTGTGCTTCTAGGCTCACAGGTGGGTTAAAATCTCATACTGCAAATGAAGCATAGAGTAGTTAAAGTTTTATAACACCTTGGTCCTGCAGTCAGACAGACTGTAAAATAACTGTTCCTCTCTAACAACTCTCACCTCTCTCTGACCTGCAGCTGTGGTGAGAGATCACAGCTTAATTAGATAGCCTCTGGTGTGTGTGTCTTCCTGTGTGTGTGTGTTCCTGTGTGTGCTCATGCACGTTTGTTCCTGTGTGTGTGAGTGTGTTCCCATCTGTATGTGTTCCCATCTGTGTGTGTTCCCATCTGTGTGTGTGAGGTATAATTAATTTACTACCTCCGATGGAGAAATGGGGTAGATGTGTGTCTCTGTAGATTGTTTGACTCATCTCTTCTCCACCTGCCTCTTCAGTAGGCATCTTACTACGTCTATCTGTCTCTATCTAGCTCTGTCTGTTTGTCTGTTTCTGTCTCAACTCTACCAGGGGCTACTGCACTGCAAGCACTTCATGGTCAAGCTAGCACAATAAACAGACAAACAGAATTACCATCGTCCCTTTGAAAACGATGGGATACGATGCTTGAGACGTTCTACAATTCTACAGTTCCTGGAAAGTCCATATCAAATTGTGATGTAAACTGGCCATGTGACCTTATCCCTGGCCATTAACTGTATCCCTCCTCACCACTCTGTATTACAACGGGAAGAGGATGTACTCAGAGAGAATGTCTGAGGCATTCTACAGTTCTGCTGATTCCTAGAAAGTCAACATGACATTTTTATGTATACCACCCCTACAACCTTGTTCCCCGCTGTTCAATAAAACTTCAACCAACCCACTTCCTACAGAAAACACAATTTCTCTAGCCTATAAAACTGCAGCAATGGCAATGACTTAGATGACAATAAAAAGAAAAACGCTTTGACAATGAGAAAGCAGATCTTGCTGTCTCAAAGATGCTTTGTTTGGATCCAGGTATATTTACTTAACACGCTCTTATATTTTTGGATATTCAAGACGCTGCCTTCTTTTTTCTGCAGACGACAGTAGATTGAGAGAAAGCTAACTCATGAGAAAGCATAAGAAGGTATTGAAGCCCAAAAGGTCTACATTAATAACACAAAACAAAAAATACTATAGCAGATTTTCATGAGTGTTTTAAGTGTCTCAAGAACTCAAGAGAGGCAGAACTTGAAATAAAACATCTAAAGTGTATTGTTTAAACGGAAATCACCATCTTGCACAGAGAAACCAGACTGTTAAGTGCAAAAAGGACGATTTACATAGTGAAAGCTGAGAATACTGTAATCAGGGGGGCAGAGATACAAGACGCTACATATTTAATGGTCTTGGTGCTATGGAAGACAGTGCTTTTATTTGATCTGTGTCCAGAGAAAGTGCTGTTGACACACACACACACACAAACACACACAAACGCACGCACCTCATCCAGGTCCATATCTTCAGGGTTCTCCCACCTACGTAGTGTGGCTGGTGTGACAGGAACCACCACTATGTAGTACCATCTGTAGAGGGAGAGACAGGCAGGGTAAGCAAGATCAGGGTGTGTGTGAATAAGTGAGTGAGTGAGTGTGTGTGTGTGTGTGGGAGTGAGTGTGGTTGCGTGTGTGTGTAACACAGTTTCTCTTTGGGTAAGCCTGAGCATGTCTCAGATATCTGTTTCATCACATGCATGCTCCGCTAAGGCCACAATCCATTCTCCACAGCCAGAAGTACTCAAACATAGAAATATCTCGCTATACAGTGGGGAAAAAAAGTATTCAGTCAGCCACCAATTGTGAAAGTTCTCCCACTTAAAAAGATGAGAGAGGCCTGTAATTTTCATCATAGGTACACGTCAACTATGACAGACAAAATGAGAAAAGAAAATCCTGAAAATCACATTGTAGGATTTTTTATGAATTTATTTGCAAATTATGGTGGAAAATAAGTATTTGGTCAATAACAAAAGTTTCTCAATACTTTGTTATATACCCTTTGTTGGCAATGACACAGGTCAAACGTTTTCTGTAAGTCTTCACAAGGTTTTCACACACTGTTGCTGGTATTTTGGCCCATTCCTCCATGCAGATCTCCTCTAGAGCTGTGATGTTTTGGGGCTGTCGCTGGGCAACACAGACTTTCAACTCCCTCCAAAGATTTTCTATGGGGTTGAGATCTGGAGACTGGCTAGGCCACTCCAGGACCTTGAAATGCTTCTTACGAAGCCACTCCTTCGTTGCCCGGGCGGTGTGTTTGGGATCATTGTCATGCTGAAAGACCCAGCCACGTTTCATCTTCAATGCCCTTGCTGATGGAAGGAGGTTTTCACTCAAAATCTCACGATACATGGCCCCATTCATTCTTTCCTTTACACGGATCAGTTGTCCTGGTCCCTTTGCAGAAAAACAGCCCCATGTTTCCACCCCCATGCTTCACAGTAGGTATGGTGTTCTTTGGATGCAACTCAGCATTCTTTTTGAGTTTTTACCAAAAAGTTATATTTTGGTTTCATCTGACCATATGACATTCTCCCAATCCTCTTCTGGATCATCCAAATGCACTCTAGCAAACTTCAGACGGGCCTGGACATGTACTGGCTTAAGCAGGGGGACACGTCTGGCACTGCAGGATTTGAGTCCCTGGCGGCGTAGTGTGTTACTGATGGTAGGCTTTGTTACTTTGGTTCCAGCTCTCTGCAGGTCATTCACTAGGTCCCCCTGTGTGGTTCTGGGATTTTTGCTCACCGTTCTTGTGATCATTTTGACCCCACGGGGTGAGATCTTGCGTGGAGCCCCAGATCGAGGGAGATTATCAGTGGTCTTGTATGTCTTCCATTCCCTAATAATTGCTCCCACAGTTGATTTCTTCAAATCAAGCTGCTTACCTATTGCAGATTCAGTCTTCCCAGCCTGGTGCAGGTCTACAATTTTGTTTCTGGTGTCCTTTGACAGCTCTTTGGTCTTGGCCATAGTGGAGTTTGGAGTGTGACTGTTTGAGGTTGTGGACAGGTGTCTTTTATACTGATAACAAGTTCAAACAGGTGCCATTAATACAGGTAATGAGTGGAGGACAGAGGAGCCTCTTAAAGAAGAAGTTACAGGTCTGTGAGAGCCAGAAATCTTGCTTGTTTGTAGGTGACCAAATACTTATTTTCCACCATAAATCCTACAATGTGATTTTCTGGATTTTTTTCTCTCAATTTGTCTGTCATAGTTGACATGTACCTATGATGAAAATTACAGGCCTCTCTCATATTTTTAAGTGGGAGAACTTGCACAATTGGTGGCTGACTAAATACTTTTTTCCCCACTGTATATATACTCTCTCATCCCCAATAATTAATGGCCGGAAAATGTAAATACTGATTGTATTGTTAAATGAGTTTTCTGTTTTTACCACTCCTGCTGGCGCTGCTTATTAAGGCTTAGTAGTTCCTGTTTCCTTAGAGAAACAAACACATGAAGAAATGTCTTTCTGCTGTATTGGGAGAGTAGCACAAAGCTACTGTAAAGATGGGTATTCTTACTAGCACTGATTTTTCAGATAAAGGCTATTTTTGAAGGTTTTCACTAGCAATTATTGCAGCCTAATCTGGGACAAGGCCAGACTACATCCCTAATAGGGTTTTCCCTCTACTGCTCTACCACTGAGAAGAAATGTGAAAATAACAAGGCGTTATGAACTGTGTAGAAGACAAGGATGGATATAAAGGCAAAGGAGTTGTTCTCCATGTAGACGGCCCCGGCGGACACAGCTTCTCTGTGTGTGTGTGTGTCTGAGGCTATTGATTTAGCATTAACATTAAAGGCCATGTTGTTTTCTGTGTGTCTGGTGAGGAAAGCCTCCTCCTAAAGTCCAGCCAGCTCAGCCTCTCAAAACTCTGCTGTGCGTCATCCACTCTCTGTCTAAATCCTCTCTCAGCTCCTTACAAAGTGCTGGGTATTACTTTTAACAGTATGGCTCTGTGAGATATGGCCTGCAGCCAGAGAGATGAATGGATGACGTAGCACAACTTCCACCTAGACAACATACAATAGCAACACTTCACAAAGCCTTCTCTATCCCCTGCTGTTCTTAAGGAGATAGTTGGGATAGTGGTGGTGGAGGATTCATGTTGTTGTATGCAACGATAGTGAGTACAGGATGAGGTGTATAATACTAGCAGTAGCACTAATAAATAATACTAATAGCTATAGGGTTTGAGAAAGCCCCGTTGTATTCAGTGGACTGAAGACTAAGGAACAATCGCCCCAGGTCCTCGTTTAGAGGAATGGTGACATAGCAGCTGACAGTGATTTAGCACAAACAATTATAACCATTCCTCAACACACACACACCAGCATTGACCAGGAAGGAAGGTGGTGATAGCCCTAGTTGTAGCAGTGACACTAATGGTAATGGTGATAGACACAACAGACCTGACAGGGGCGGTGGTGGGGACTTTGGGCAGGGTGATGGTGAGCCTGCCCCCCTCCTCTAGGTCGGGTTGGTATTGGATGGGTTTGGTCTTGAGCAGGTCTGGGGCGGTCCTGATGGAGACCTGCTGCTGTAGACCTCCAGCACTGTTCCCTCTAGACATCAACACAAAGCTGTAGTCTGTGTCTGGCTGGAGACGACTTATCAGCTTTCTCTTCAGGTTCCCCTGCACCTCCACACTCTGCTGGTTATACAGGATCTAGATAGAGATAGAGACACAGAGAGGAGTGTTACACACACACACACACACACACACACACACACACACACACACACACACACACACACACACACACACACACACACACACACACACACACACACACACACACACACACACATACACATACACCAGTGGCGGCTGGTGGGAGGAGCTATAAGAGGACGGGCTCATTGTAATGGCTGGAATGGAATAAATGGAACAGTATCAAACGCATCAAACATATGGAAACCACATGTTTGACTCCATCCAAATATTCCATTTCAGCCATTACAATGAGTGCATCCACCTATAGCTCCTCCCACCAGCCTCCACTGCCTCTCTCTCTCTCTCTCCTGGTTGTATACATTCTGACCAACAGGGGGTGCTCTGGTCAATGACTTTCACACAGACCACCTCTTGGTCATTACAAAGGTCAGGCATACAATGAAGTCTCTATCATATTCATTGGCAATAGTGAAATGCTATACAATTCTACTTTCTTGTGATTGTATCCCCCCCCTTTTCCTTTCTACCTCAGGAGAGGTATGGGCCATGTGTGATGAGGTATGTCAAAGCCTGATTGATGATTTCCAGCATCTCCATATCCTACAGTACCTTATGTCCATACCCTACAGTAACTTATGTCCATACCCTACAGTACCTTATGTCCATACCCTACAGTACCTTATGTCCATATCCTACAGTACCTTATGTCCATATCCTACAGTACCTTATGTCCATACCCTACAGTACCTTATGTCCATACCCTACAGTACCTTATGTCCATATCCTACAGTACCTTATGTCCATATCCTACAGTACCTTATGTCCATATCCTACAGTACCTTATGTCCATACCCTACAGTACCTTATGTCCATACCCTACAGTACCTTATGTCCATATCCTACAGTACCTTATGTCCATATCCTACAGTACCTTATGTCCATACCCTACAGTACCTTATGTCCATATCCTACAGTACCTTATGTCCATACCCTACAGTACCTTATGTCCATACCCTACAGTACCTTATGTCCATACCCTACAGTACCTTATGTCCATATCCTACAGTACATTATGTCCATATCCTACAGTACCTTATGTCCATACCCTACAGTACCTTATGTCCATACCCTACAGTACCTTATGTCCATACCCTACAGTACCTTATGTCCATATCCTACAGTACCTTATGTCCATATCCTACAGTACCTTATGTCCATACCCTACAGTACCTTATGTCCATATCCTACAGTACCTTATGTCCATACCCTACAGTACCTTATGTCCATATCCTACAGTATCTTATGTCCATATCCTACAGTACCTTATGTCCATATCCTACAGTACCTTATGTCCATACCCTACAGTACCTTATGTCCATACCCTACAGTACCTTATGTCCATATCCTACAGTACCTTATGTCCATATCCTACAGTACCTTATGTCCATATCCTACAGTACCTTATATCCATACCCTACAGTACCTTATGTCCATATCCTACAGTACCTTATGTCCATACCCTACAGTACCTTATGTCCATATCCTACAGTACCTTATGTCCATATCCTACAGTACCTTATGTCCATATCCTACAGTACCTTATGTCCATATCCTACAGTACCTTATGTCCATACCCTACAGTACCTTATGTCCATATCCTACAGTACCTTATGTCCATATCCTACAGTAACTTATATCCATATCCTACAGTACCTTATGTCCATATCCTACAGTACCTTATGTCCATATCCTACAGTACCTTATGTCCATACCCTACAGTACCTTATGTCCATACCCTACAGTACCTTATGTCCATATCCTACAGTACCTTATGTCCATGGAACGGTAATTTCACCACTACTCCCTCAACAATTAGTACAGATGAAAGTCACGCTACCTGACGTGAGACAATGACTCCTGTCAGGTTGAAGATGTCCTTCCTGACTTACCTTGAAAGGCACTTGAGACTTGTATGTTTCTGGCACTTCCCAAGTCAGCAGGACAGAGGTCTTCATCACAGCTTTCACACCAAAGTTTTTGGTGAACTCTGGGGGAGTTGGAGGAGGGAGAAGGGGACACACACACACACACACCACACACACACACACACAGAGGATGAATTATAAACGAGCAATGTCATCTGTACTTCCTGTATAATGACAGCTAGGGCAACCCTAGAGCATCCTGGAAGATCAGTGCTACATTAATAGTAGTAGACAGTAGGAGCAGACAGGGTTTAAGATAGATAGCTGACAAACAGCTTATGAAACATCTCTCTGAAGACAAAACGATTGTCTAATAGTCAAAGTTCTCGGACCTGTACTTTTTAATGGTCATATTAAGGGATGTTATTGCATTTACACTTTAACACCAAGGCTACTCATATGAGCTTTACTCTACATTAAACTTTACTATAGACACGTGCACACACGCACACAGACACACACACACGCACACACACGCACAAACACACAGACACACACACACACACACACACACAGACATGCGCACCGCACACACACAGTAGTATGAAGGTGCTAACTGGCACTTTGAAGCTTGACTATAAATAGCTAGCAGCAGGGGGATAAACATGTATTTATGTACCCTAATAACATGAAAGGAGTGTTCCCTGGTACTGCTGTATCACAGGAGGCTGCTGAGGGGAGGACGGCTCATAATAATGGCCGGAATGGAGCGAAACCATGTGTTTGATGTATTTGATACCATTCCACTCCAGCCAATACCATGAGCCTGTCTTCCCCAATTAAGCTACCACCAAACTCCTCTGTGCTTTACTGGTTACGCTGGACTGGTTCTGCCAGTTGCCACCAGCTTCCACACACACAGCTACGCATATGTTCCTCTCACATACCATCTGCTCTGTCTGTGCCAGAGAGACTGGATGTATGTGTGTGTGTGTGTGTGTGTGTGTGTGTGTGTGTGTGTGTGTGTGTGTGTGTGTATGAGTGAGTGTGTTTGCATGAATATGTGGGTCTGGTGTGTCTGCACCTGTGTAAGACTATTTATTCAGATCAGCAGAGCTCACGAGGCATGGAGGTAGACACGATCATGCCCTCTTTGGATGTGTCGGTTCCCCCAACCTTTGGGCTTGCATGCAATGATCCCTGGTGCATAATGCGTGTACTCAAGCAATGGGGGGTGCAACAGAGTTTGTGTGTGAGTGTCTGTATGTGAACAGTATATGTGAGTGCTCACCGGGCATGGAGGTAGACATGGTCCTACTCTGTATACTAGGACTGTTGGGTCCTGGTCCCTTGCTGGTGAAAGCCCTGACCCTGATGTCATAGGTGGTATCAGGCTGCAGCCCCATGATGGTCATCTGGGTCTCTGTCGTGCTGTTGAGATAGAAACAATAAGATAAAAATTTTAGCATTTTAATAACAACAAGCATTTTACTGTGTTTGTGTCATCAGAACTCCTTACAGAACATAAAATCCAACAAAATGCTTAGGCAGGGAACTGTACAGGGGACTGTGCCCAAATGTCACCATATTCCCTACACAGTGCACTAGTTTTGACCAGAGCCCTATGGCCACTACATAGGGAATAGGGTGCCATTTGGGACACAGCCATGATTTACATGAGTAGTGAATAAAGTAAATAATCCTAATAATACCTATTGGTGTGGTTCTGTTGACTGTTGATATCTCTGTACACCACCACGTACTGGACGATCCTCCCGTTCCTCTCAGCCAGCGCTGGAGGCTCCCAGGCAAGCTTGGTAGTAGTCGTGGTCAGGCCTACGACACTCAGGTTCTGGGGGTAACTACTGGGCACATCGTCCGGCGTCGTAATCTCCTTCACATACTCCTCGCCGGTGCCCGCTCGGTTCTTGGCGCAGAGCTTGAAGACGTACGTGGCGCCCTTGTGCAGGCCGGTGACAGTGAAGTGGTCGTCTGTCTTCTTAAAGTCCTTTACAGTGAACGACTCCTCCTCCATGCGTTTGTACTGCAGCTGGTAGCCAACATGCTCTCCCACCATCTCCTTCGGAGGTTGCCACTGGATGAGGGCTGTGTTACCGATGGTGGTGCTGATCATCATAGTGGGCCTGCTAGGGACTAACGGGCAGAGAGAGAGATTAGGATGATTAGCATAATGACATAGAACACACTTACTAATGACACAGAACACACATACTAATGACACAGAACACTTAAATGATTACTACCACTCCACTATTATTCAGTATTACCATAAGTTACTACTATAAAACGTTGCTATACTGGACAATTACTGCTGTTCCTCTGACCATTAAGACCATGGGGGGACCAGTGGACTATAAGGACCTGCTGATGTCTGGGTCCGAAATGTCTCCCCATTCCCTGTATCCCTTTAGTTGTTTTATTTTAGGAACTCAGTCGGCGTCTCAACTTACTGTTGACAGTTAGAATAATAGAATACACAAGGTGCAATTTCAAAATGTGGTTGTGCATCAGCAGTCACTCAATCAGCCCATGTCAGCAATTTTCTTTTAGATTCGTAAGTTAGTCTAGCGGCCAGCTATCTAAACTTGTAGTAAGCATGGTCGAATTACCGACCAGGGTGGGTCCATTGATCATCAGTTTTTTAGCTCCACCATATGGCAAAATGTGTAGAATTGCATGAAATGAACTGTAAAACTGCACATTTATCTCTCCGTTCCATGGCAAAATGAGTAGAATTGCATGAAATTAGTTATAAAATTGCAAAATCTTATTTCTGCCCCATGGCAACATGTGCAGTATTGCAGCAAACTTGCTTTAAAACGGCAACATTTTCTCTACGCCCCATGGCAAAATGTGCAGAATTTTTGTAAATGAACTTTAAAACATGTTTATTTTGTAAATTTTTTGGGGTATGCAGACCCATGAGCCACTGCGGCCCCTCATGATGAGTTCCGTTTTTTTGTGTCCCCCATCAAAGTTGCCCATCCCTGCCCTATATAGTGCACTACTTTTAACCAGAGTCTTATGGGTCTTGGTCAAAAGTAGTGTACTATATGAGGAATAGGGTGCCATTTGGGAGGCAGCCATAGTGTGTAGTCAGAGTAAGAGGGTAGTTTCAGGTCAAGCCAGTTAAAGTGAGTACTACTGTTCTATTTGTAGTGATGACTGCAGTGACGTTATCACGGAAACTTACACCGGGACTACTTCTTCTCAACCACTGACACCTCTAGGAACACTGAACTTTCAATGAACTCAACTTCCCATGCTCTCTCTAAAAAACTAAAACCCTCACAGGCCATAACTTACACAGTCCTGTCACTGTCACACTAGGAGGCTGTTGTTGCCTTTATTAATAAATACACAATGAGTAACGATAACTTGGCTATATACACGGTGTACACGGTGTACCATGACAGAGTCGATGTGCAGGGGTACATGGTAATTGAGGAAGATATGTACATATAACTAGGAAGTGATTAGGCAACAGGATAGATAATAAACACTAGCAGCAGCATATGTGATGAGTTAAAAAAGTTAGTTCGAAAAGGGTCAATGCAGATAGTTAAATAGTTAACCAAATAGCTACCCGGACTAACTATTTAGCAGTCTTATGGCTTGGGGGTAGAAGCTGTTCAGGGTCCTGTTGGTTCCAGACTGCATCGGTACCGCTTGCCGTGCGGTAGCATAGAGAACAGTCTATGACTTGGTTGGCTGGAGTCTTTGACAATTTTTAGGGCCTTCCTCTGACACTGCCTGGTATAGAGGTCCTGGATGGCAGGTAGCTCGGCCCCAGTGATGTACTGGGCCGTACGCACCTCCCTCTCTAGCGCCTTGCGGTCAGATGCCAAGCAGTTGCCATACCAAGCAGTGATTCAGCCAGTCAATATGCTCTCAATGGTGCAGCTGTATAACTTTTTTGAGGATCTGAGGGCCCATGCCAAATCTTTTCAGCCTCCTGAGAAGGAAGAGGCATTGTCGTGCCCTCTTCACGACTGTGTTGGTGTGTGGACCATGATAAATCCTTAGTGATGTGGACACCGAGGAACTCGACCCGCTCCACAACAGCCCTGTCAATGTGAATGCGGGCGTGCTCGGCCCTCAGTTTCCTGTAGTCCACGATCAGCTCCTTTGTCTTGCTGACGTTGAGGGAGAGGTTGTTGTCCTGGCACCACACTGCCAGGTCTCTGACCTCCTCCCTATAGGCTGCCTCATCACTGTTGGTAATCAGGCCTACCACCGTCATTTATGTGTTCAGTCCCAGGGTCCTTAGCTTAGTGATGAGCTTGGAGGGCACTATGGAACGATGAGCTGTAGTCAATGAACAGCATTCTCACATAGGTGTTCCTCTTGTCCAGGTGGGAGACGGCAGTGTGGAGTACAATAGAGATTGCATCATCTGTGGATCTGTTGGGGCGGTATGTGAATTGGAGTGGGTCCAGGGTGTCTGGCCCTCCTGTAGCTCAGTTGGTAGAGCATGGCACTTGCAACGCCAGGGTTGTGGGTTCGATTCCCATGGGGGGCCAGTATGAAAAATGTATGCACTCACTAACTGTAAGTCGCTCTGGATAAGAGCGTCTGCTAAATGACTAAACATGTAAAATGATGTTGTTGTGAACCATGACCTGCCTTCCATAGCATTTCATGGCTACAGATGTGAGTGCTATGGGGCGATAGTCATTTAGACAGGTTACCTTGGCGTTCTTGGGCACAGGGACTATGGTGGCCTGCTTGAAACATGCAGGTATTACAGACTGGGTCAGGGAAGACACGTGCCAGCTGGTCAGCGCAGTTTGTGTGTGTGTGAGTGTGTGTGTGTGTGGCTGTACACACCTGCTCCTGTGGTGGTGACCACCTTGGCCTTACTGCGTGCCCCATCCCCCTTGGTGGTGTAGGCTGCCACGGTGACAGAGTAGGTGGTCTCAGGGAGCAGGCCTGTTATAACAGCTTCCTGGGGGAGAGAAAAGTTTAAACAGTCTGGGTCAGGCTAACGCTATAAAGACGGCTAACACAATGGCCGAGCCTTCACCCACTGTACTGTGTTGAGTCCACTCCGGGAGGGTTAGGCACTCAAGCGCACACACACACACACACACACACACACACACTCCATACGTCAGTGTAGTATTTTAAACACTCCCAAGGCATTGATTTAAAACACCATATGTTAAAATAGCATTTTAAACACTCCCAAGGCATTGACGTTCTTTTTGAGAAATGGTTACAGAGAGGGTAAAAGATCTGCCTTCAACAAGATCTGTCCTCAACAATATATGTCCTCAAGATGATCCTCAACAAGATCTGTCCTCAACAAGATCTGTCCTCAAGATCTTCTGTACTCAAGATGATCCTCAACATGATCTGTCCACAACAAGATCTGTCCTCAAGATCTGCTGTCCTCGAGATGCTGCCTCTACTTGTTCTACACAAATAAGAGCTGCATATACAATATTAGTTACTGTGTGTCTGTGTCCCTTAGACGTTTGATTGCATTGTCTGATGGTTGAATCATTTCCTGTATTTTACAACTTGCCCCAAACAAGGTTTTTGAAAGAAATTAAATAAATATTGTCTGTGTGAATGAAAAAGTAAAAAGGTAAAGTGCTGTTGTCATAAACAGACATTTTAGAGCTGGATAGTATTCAGTCTCAGTACTGTCTCATTTTAGTGTGTCTCAGTACTGTGTCTCATTTTACTGTGTCTCAGTACTGTGTCTCATTTTACTGTGTCTCAGTACTGTGTCTCATTTTACTGTGTCTCAGTACTGTGTCTCATTTTACTGTGTCTCAGTACTGTGTCTCATTTTACTGTGTCTCAGTACTGTGTCTCATTTTACTGTGTCTCAGTACTGTGTTTCAGTACTGTGTCTCAGTACTGTGTCTCAGTACGGTGTCTCAGTACTGTGTCTCAGTCATTTTGTAAATATTTATCTACTCATTCTTCATTAGATATACTGGGGAATATTAAAGGATAATTTCACAATTTAGGAACCTAATATGTGTGTTTGATGTAAATGGGGTGTTGTAGAAGTGTCCAGAAACTTTTTTTACAATTTCACTTAGTTTTGAGAAATTTACCCAAGCAGCGATTGACTTGCTGAGCCTCAAATTAGATACAGATTAGGTTCCAAAATAGTGACATTCTCTTTTAATATAGGTGGTATACAGCCCAAAAACACAAATACCAGTGTTGAATTATTACAACCCAAATAAAGTCACAGCCTTGATCCCTGAGTCTTGCACGCTACTCTCTTTTGACCAGGTCCCATATGGCTTTGGTCAAAAGTAGTGCACTATGTAGGGAATAGGGCACCATTTGGGACACAAACCTAGTCAGACACTCTTGAAGATACGCCCCCAGTCAAAATGTTCAGAGTTGTTCCCTGTCTCTCTCTCTGACTGGCCAGAACCACAGCCTTTAAAGCAGTTTGTCTCCAACTGTCAAGTGTAGGCTATAATAAGCAAACCACATTGAGCACACCACAATTAAAACCCAAGCACACATACACAAACCACACAAAATACACACCCATGATGCAAATTAAAACTTGAGATCTCTCTTTCACACACGCACACACACGCACGCACACACGCATGCACACACACACACACACACACACACCCATCACGCAAATTAAAACTTGAGATCTCTCTTTCACACACGCACACACACGCACGCACGTACGCACACACACACACACACACACACACACACCCATCACACACATCGCACGTTCCTCTCAGTTTCAAAAGGAACTCATTAAAATGTCGACACCTAAAGAGCCGGAGCTCCTTTGAGCCCATAAAAGAGTTGGAGAGTTTCTTTCTCCTCTGACTGAGCAGGGGATCCAATTCCTCCAGGGCTGATGAGATGAGCGAGAGAGCGGTGGAGAGGAGGGGAGAGAGTTAAGACCAGTGGTATGTCCCAAATGGCATCCTATTCCCTATATAGTGCACTACTTTTGACCAGGGCTGTAAGGACACCGACATACAAGTAGTGCACTATAAAGGCAATATGGTGCCATTTGGGACGCAACCCGGATAGATGGATGAGCTTCAGACGGAAGAGAGGAAGTCAAAGACAGGAGGGGGGTTTCTAACTGAGAACACCCAGGAAGACTCATCTCCCCATCCCTCTATCCCTCCATCTTATCCCTCCATCAGCCTGCCGCACGTAGCACCAGCCTGTAGGTGCCTGGGGCCTGGAGCTCAGCCCAGCCTGTGGGTGCCTGGGGCCTGGAGCTCAGCCCAGCCTGTAGGTGCCTGGGGCCTGGAGCTCAGCCCAGCCTGTATGTGCCTGGGCCTGGGCCTGGAGCTCAGCCCAGCCTGTAGGTGCCTGGGCCTGGAGCTCAGCCCAGTCATCTGAGAAGAGGAGATGAGATGACAGACCACAAAGCTGCAGCTAACAACCACACAAATTAGCATGGCCATACAAGCCAGCTCTGATTCCCAGAGACCAAATAAATCTTTAATTATGATTTCATGGCTAGCCTCTCACATCTTTATTGCATGACATTCATGAAAAAAGAAAGCTCTTCCCTTTCTGCTAATTAATCACAGACATGCTACTGAGCAGAGCAGGCTGGCGGTCTATGTAGTAGGCTATTTTGAGAAAATATCGCTCACTTAGGGTTTACGTAACCCTCCCCCCCCCACCCCCACCTCACCCCATCTTCCAGTAAGGGGGTGGAGAGTTAGAGATAAGAGGGAAATATGAGTCATCTGAAGCTATTACATTTATTTTAAAAGCCTCATTATTTTAAATGTACAGGATTCCTTTTTAGTTTCGGCACTGGAGTGGTTTCTCTCCTTCAATTGGAAAACAATTATAATCAGTCTCTTATCTCTCTCTCTTTAAAATGCAGAGGGGAGTGGAGGAGGGGGAGGAGTTTGAGGCAGGGGGAGGGGGGATCTCTGGTTCTCTGGGAATGTAGGGATGGATTCTCAGGGAGGGAATATAATAATAATATAATATAATAATATGCCATTTAGCAGACGCTTTTATCCAAAGCGACTTACAGTCATGCGTGCATACATTTTTGTGTATGGGTGGTCCCGGGGATCGAACCCACTACCTTGGCGTTTCAAGCGCCGTGCTCTACCAGCTGAGCTACAGAGGACCACAATATATTAAACATTTAACATTAAGACATGGGCTGCCCATAGGGCTCTGGTCAAAAGCAGTGCACTATATAGGGAATAGGATGCCATTTAGGATGCAGAATAAGACATGATGAATGATTCTGTTCTACATCCAAGGGAACTACGTAGAGGCATGTTTAAATAAAGCCAATCAAGTCTTCATGACTTCCAGTTTCAGTAGGCTCCAGATCAAATCCTCTGGTACTCCACCTCCTTTTCCCACCCCCCTCTTCCACCTCCCTCTAACCCTCCACCCTGATCACCAGGAGGGCCTAACCCTAACCCCCCACCTCAATCACCAGGAGGGCCTAATCCTAACCCTCCACCCTGATCACCAGGAGGGCCTAACCCTAACCCCCCACCTCAATCACCAGGAGGGCCTAATCCTAACCCTCCACCTCAATCACCAGGAGGGCCTAACCCTAACCCTCCACCCTGATCACCAGGAGGGCCTAACCCTAACCCCCCACCTCAATCACCAGGAGGGCCTAATCCTAACCCTCCACCTCAATCACCAGGAGGGCCTAACCCTAACCCTCCACCCTGATCACCAGGAGGGCCTAACCCTAACCCCCCACCTCAATCACCAGGAGGGCCTAACCCTAACCGTCCACCTCAATCACCAGGAGGGCCTAACCCTAACCCTTCACCCTGATCACCAGGAGGGCCTAACCCTAACCGTCCACCTCGATCACCAGGAGGGCCTAACCCTAACCCCCCACCTCAATCACCAGGAGGGCCTAACCCTAACCGTCCACCTCGATCACCAGGAGGGCCTAACCCTAACCCCCCACCTCAATCACCAGGAGGGCCTAACCCTAACCGTCCACCTCGATCACCAGGAGGGCCTAACCCTAACCCTCCACCCTGATCACCAGGAGGGCCTAACCCTAACCCTCCACCCTGATCACCAGGAGGGCCTAACCCTAACCCTCCACCCTGATCACCAAGAGGGCCTAACCCTAACCCTCCACCCTGATCACCAGGAGGGCCTAACCCTAACCCTCCACCCTGATCACCAGGAGGGCCTAACCCTAACCCTCCACCCTGATCACCCGGAGGACCTAACCCTAACCCTCCACCCTGATCACCAGGAGGGCCTAACCCTAACCCTCCACCCTGATCACCAAGAGGGCCTAACCCTAACCCTCCACCCTGATCACCAGGAGGGCCTAACCCTAACCCTCCACCCTGATCACCAGGAGGGCCTAACCCTAACCCCTCCACCCTGATCACCAGGAGGGCCTAACCCTAACCCCTCCACCCTGATCACCAAGAGGGCCTATGCTACGTCACTGTTTTAGAGTTACACAACTATCAGGCCTAATTAACAACTACATATATAGGATTGTAATTTGATCATCCTGTTGCAATGCAGGAAATGTAAACTTGAGGTTTAAAGTGCTTTCTGAAGTTTGTAATTTCCACTTAGAAATTTCAGACCTGATTTTCACTTACGAAAAATGTATCAACTCCTAAAAAAAATTCCATTAATTATAATCCACATAATAATTCACATTTCCTGTTGTGCAGGATTATTTTCTTGCTGTAGCAAATTGGCTGAAATTAAGATCCTACATCTTCAGTTTCTCTGAAGGATGGATGGGGTGGGTTTGATTTCCCTGTGACACTGTGAGGTGAGTCAGGGACCTCTGTCTCTTTAGTCTAGGATGGTATCAGAATATGAATCTCTGTTCAGAGGAAGTGGGATAGTTTCCACCAATATACACACACACACACACACACAGGAGCATGCACACGTGCACATATGCACACATGCACACAGGCACTTTACACAGGTATGCACGAATGCACAAACACAGACAATTGGCCAACAACAATATATAACCAACACATAAAGAAAGGCAAACAAACCAACAAATCCACAGTCTGCATCACTGGGCCGTGTGCACCTTCCATAACGCAACAGAAACATACAGGAGCAGCAATTCACAGAATTAGCGGGAGTCAAAATGTATTCAACAACACAACGTAGCATGAAGTTCTGCAGCCCTCACACCATCTTAGCTGTTACTCAAACTGTAAATCCACTTTTTAGTAAAAGCCATACTATACCTGGAAGACAGACAGGTATTAATCATTACTACGTGTGGTTGGCTGGCCCAGATAATTAAACACACATAATCCATAAGGACACCTTTATTCCTGCCGAACCAAAACAAAAGAGGATTTACAGCTGTAACGCCTCTGAGATGAGAGGTGCTGCCGGTTGTCACGTAACATGATGACACTACTGAGCCCAGGAGAGGCTGCTACCAAGACACCCACACACACACACACGCCAGAATGCATGCACACACACCTCCCCCACACACACAAGCAGGTATGCACCCACACGCACACACACACCATGTACAAACTATGATTGAACACACATAGTATGACACACATTGTGCAGTGTGCGTGGTCTTCAGCAGCACTCTCTCACCAACCTCAGAAACACAGTGACGTTGAGCTGAGCTGCGTTCCTCCACTTGAAGCGTATTGAAATGTGTCTGTGTTCATATCAAAGCTGAGGCAGAGTAGAGGTGACTGAAGGAGTGCTGCAGACTAGGCCTGCGTCCCAAATAGCACCTTATTCCCTTATAGTGCACTACTTTTGACCAGGGCCCATGGGGCTCTGTTCAAAAGTAGTGCACTATATGGAATAGGGGTCATTTGGGACACGGACTAGAGCTTACAGTTCTGCCTCAGAACCCCCTGCACTCCACGCCCCCCAACCAGATTTCTCACACACTCCCCTCCCTACACCCTCCACATTCCCCCACTCCGAGCCGTACACCTACACACACCCAGCACCACCCGCCTTCCTCACACAACACACTTGGTAAGTAAGAAGCCTAAGCATTTTGTAAGGAAAGGAGACAGGGAAACTTCATGAGAACTCATAAAAATAGATTTTCCTGTTTTGTGACGAGTGAAAAGTTCAGTTGGACTAGACAGGGACCTGCTGTAAGAAGGTTGCTGACTGATTGACGACTGACAGACACAGAGAGTAAAGGTGGAGAAGCATTACTATCTACAGGTAACTGCCAAAATAAAGGAAACACCAACATAAAGTGTCTTAATAGGGCGTTGGGCCACCACGAGCCAGAACAGATTCAATGCGCCTTGGCATATATTCTACAAGTATCTGGAACTCTACTGGAGGGATGCAACACCATTCGACCACAATAAATTCCATAATTTTGTGTTTTGTTGATCGTGGTGGAAAACACTGTCTCAGGTGCCGCAACAGAATCTCCCATATGTGTTCAATTGGGTTGAGATCTGGTGACTGAGACGGCCATGGCATATGGTTTACATCGTTTTCATGCTCATCAAACCATTCAGTGACCACTCGTGCCCTGCAAATGGGGGCATCGCCATCCTATGGGGGCATAGCCATGGTGGCCAAAATAATCGGCATCTGGGCCTTCCCACCATTTATATACATGACCCTAAGCATGATGGGATGTTAATTGCTTAGAAACTGCTCAGGAACGACACCTTTGTGGAGACACCTGCTTTCAATATACTTTGTATCCCTCACTTACCCAAGTGTTTCCTTTATTTTGGCAGTTACATGTATGTGTAAATGAAGGTCTAGTTAGAAAGAGATGATCCAGCGAGAAAAAGATACTGTAGATAGTGAAAATAGAGAGTAGAAATAGAGGTGTAGTGAAAATGGCCTAGGGTTTTAAAAAAAGAGAAGGGAGGAGAGTGGAGCGGAAAAAATGAATAGGACTAGGCTATAGCTAGAGGACTTGTGAGATAAGGAATATACTGTAGCATGATAATAATACTCAGTTAAGGTCATGTATAGGTTATGCCTCATATCACAGAAAACTGTTTTTAAGGAAGAAGAGGCACTTTATCCTGTTACATTTACATTACATTTAAAAAATAATGACGTGGAAAAGCTTATTTCACATACTATGTGCTCCCTGCCTAGCTCTTTCTTTCTAAAGTGAAATCTTCCTACTAGTCTGACTGCTTGAGGTTAAGGGAAGGAGAGAGTGTTAGTCCCCAGACAGAGAGAAAGAGAGAGGAATTGGGAGAGGATAGAGAGCGATCCCCATGGGCCCACCGACCTTCAAACTGCACCGCACCCAGCACACACTACACACTTCTCCTACTCACATAGTCCATGGTATCCTCAACGTTCCACTGATGACAGGGAGCAGACAGGAGGGAGGGAGAGAGGAAGTCAAACACAGAACAGCATAGATGGAACAAAAAAAAAGATTGAACTTTTTTTTCTCTGTAGGTAAGAAAAGGGCCATAGGCCATCCTACAGGCACTGCAACAGAGGCATGCTCAGTCTCCAGGTGATTAGTGACTGGAAGACAGGGAGAGGAAACTAGAGGTGGAGGGAAAGGGTTAACATGAAGTAATGGATACAGGTAGATGGGTGGAGGGAGGGTGGTTGCGCTCCACAGTGCCACCTAGTGAGCAGGGCAGTACAGCTCATGTCCTGAGGGGGAATCTGTGTCGGTGGGACTCCCCTGCTGGTGTACTTGCTGTTTAGGGGTTTATCAATCAGTGGAAGACAATAATCAAAAGACAATCCTGATAGCAGTTAGTCTCCTGGTATAGACTGGGCAGCAAGGAGAACACTGCCGACTTACCTGCAACATCATTCCAACCTCCTGCAAACATTTACTGTGTCTGAAAACATGTCAATATGTATATCCCAACCCTTGACAAAACATAAAGGTTCCCAACAAATGCATGGTTTTGAGACACAAATCAACTGCCTTGTTATTCCATTGGTATGATTGAAGCTTTTTTTCAGATATTTCAGATGGCCAATAATGAAATAGGTTGACATCCAAGCCAGGATGAGATTATATGAGCCGACACAAAAAGGAAGATAAGCAATAACAAGGAAAATCGTCTGAGCTATAGGGTGCAGGAAATAACTCTGCAGTCTAACTGGGTCTTCAATGGACTGATGATAACAAGCTCTCATCATGTAGAGAGAAAGAAAAAAGAGGAGTGGGGAGTGTGTCTGTGTGTGTGGGTCTGTCTGTGTGTGTGGGTCTGTCTGTGTGTGTGTGTGTGAGAGAGAGAGAGAGAGTATCACTGAGAGACAGAGAGAGAGTGACAGAGAGACAGAGAGCGAGACAGAGAGCGAGAAAGAGAGCGAGAGCGAGAGCGAGAGCGAGAGCGAGAGCGAGAGAGAGAGCGAGAGCGAGAGAGAGAGAGAGAGAGAGAGAGAGAGAGAGAGAGAGAGAGAGAGAGAGAGAGAGAGACACCCATAGCTATTGGCTGGTGGTTTTGGTTTAGCTGTCCTGTGCTGATGTAATGTGCCTGTCAGTAAATTGAGATTACATTTCACCTTCAGAGGTTAGAGCCCTTTTGCTTATTCAGCAGCCAGTCTGGAGATGACAGTTTTCTCCTTTGCCATGAGGTCCCTGCACCACCTATTCCATTCATTCACACTTCCCTTTGAAATAAAGCTGGCTAGAGCCCCTTAAACCCTACCTTCTGCCTCCTCCCAGCCTTCCTCCCAGCCCCCATCCTAGGCTTGCCCCCTCCATTCCTCCCCATTCCTCCCAAACCCAGCCATTAGAGGCTATTTCTCTTCTGAGTAAAGGCAGTAATGGCTGATGAAGATTCGGTTTGGTCTCTCTCTCTCTCTCTCTCTCTCTCTCTCTCTCTCTCTCTCTCTCTCTCGCTCAACCCCCCGACACACAGCAGGTACCACAGCAAAATTGATTCAGAGACACAGGGCATTTGTATTCTGCTCCACGACCTTGCTGACTAACAGAAAATAAAAGACAAAGGGGCACACTTCTTTTTCTAGCATCTTAAAAAATGGCCTTATCATAAACAAGGGATGCAGGGCGGGCAGACCAGGGGTGTAGGTCTAGTCCCCTATTGGAAGTGCAGGTTATGCACAAAATACGGGGCCCCGTGTAGCTCAGTTGGTAGAGCATGGCGCTTGCAACGCCAGGGTTGTGGGTTTGTTTCCCACGGGGGGCCAGTATGAAAATGTATGCACTCACTAACTGTAAGTCGCTCTGGATAAGAGCGTCTGCTAAATGACTAAAATGTAAATGTAAATCAAGGACAGATGCATCATCAACTGTCTCTCTGTTTCATAAAGGAACTGCTGTGTTCCTTCACTAGCAAGGATTCTGGCTGGAGTTCAGAGCGAGCCATAATCGTAACATATCCCATTTGTACTTTGTGATCACACACTATTTCCTTAGTAGCAGTCTCAGTAGCTTGGAAGAAAAACTATAAAATGGGATAAGCTTATTCCAGAAACTAAAGTGCCTTCCTAAAAACACCTCAGGCAACATCCTCAGAAAGAGCTAGTGGCATTAGATGTGATATTAGATGTGTTATGGCAAACATCGGAGTTGAGAGTACTCCCCCTAAACAGAACACTTCAAATGTGTGTATCAGAAATGTCTTAGCTGGAGGCTATGTCATCACATAACACAAATTATCTCCACAACCCATAAAAACACTTGACAACAAAGTCAATAAACGAAGACGAGTGAAGGGAAAAGTTCGGTCAAAAGAATGGCACATTCTTATTACACAGTGAACCACGAGAAAAGAGAGTGCATTTTACTTAACCTCTACTGGATCGGTGTCCCGTATACGGGACGGTTGAGCTAACGTGCGCTAATGTGATTAGCATGACTGTTGTAAGTAACAGCAAACTTTCCAGGACATAGACATGTCTTATATGGGCAGAAAGCTTAAATTCTTGTTAATCGAACTGCACCGTCCAATTTACAGTAGCTATTACAGTGAAAGAATACCATGCTATTGTTTGAGGAGAGTGCATAACAACAAAAAAACGTATCACGGCAACTGGTTTGATACATTCACCTCTGAAGGTAAATATTGTACATTCAGTAATCTTGCTCTGGTTTGTCATCCTGAGGGTCCCAGAGATAAAATGTAGCATAGTTTTGTTTGATAAAATCAATTTTTATATTCAAATGTAGGAACTGGGTTCAACAGTTTGAACCATTGCTGTCTCTGGCTCCACACCCACCCCACCCAGCCATCTAGAAAGTTAGTGTATAAGCTATTGATCCATCATGTATGACATTCCTGGGAGTGTGTAAACTTACATTTTGTATTACCATATCATTTTTGTATGTTCTCTATAGTTATGTACTTGAAAATGTATCAATAGACCAATTCGGCACTTTGGGCAGACTTGATGCAAAATAGTCCGGTATTGCAATGCTTCACTGGATCAGTCTGAAACTTTGCACACACTGCTGCCATCTAGTGGCCAAAATCTAAATTGCGCCTAAACTGCAATATTATATTGTGGCCTTCCTCTTGCATTTCAAAGATGATGTTTGTATTATCTTTTACCAGATCTAATGTGTTATATTCTCCAACATTAATTTTACATTTCTACAAATTCAAAGTGTTTCCTTTCAAATGGTATCAAGAATATGAATATCCTTGCTTCAGGTCCTGAGCTACAGGCAGTTAGATTTGGGTATGTCATTTTAGGTGAAAATTTTAAAAAAGGGTCTGATCCTTACGAGGTTAAGTTGAGTGGAATTGAGTGGAAAAGCTCTTTGATAGAATGTGTTGTGAGTCTTGACTATAGTTTTTAAAGGAGGAGGAGGTGGGAAGATGAGGTGTAGGTGTGGGGGCGGGACTGAACTCTATACTACACTGTAGCCTTGGAGTAGCTACCAGTCACAGCATCCTTCTTTGGTTGAGGTCACGGCTATGTGACGGTGGCCCCTGAAACTGAACACATCAAAGTCACTTTAGCCTGTTTGACCTCCGTGTTAAATGAGTCAGTGAGTAGAACTGGAAGCCCTGACTGGTACACAGAGTACCACATACCACTTCAAGGCTAATAGACTGTGGGTTTGTGAGTGGATGTCTGACTCTGAGGCTGTGACCCAAATGGCTCTCTATTTCAAAAGTAGTGCACTATATAGGGAATAGGGTGCCCTTTGGGATGCAGCCTCTGACTAAGCAGTGTTTATGCAGTATGTGTCACACAGTGCAGGTCAAAAGGTACTCCACTGCTTGAGCCACTCACTCACTCACTGACACTAGAAAGGTCAATGCTACTGGACTACAGGACTCTGGACAACACTAAAGCTTTAATCTACTCTGCCCTGCTGCACAGTTCTATTAATAAGAAACTAGACCACTAACTGTTAGCAAAGGTCCTTCAACTCCAAGGTCATGGGTTCGATGCCTGCAGGGATCGCATAGACTTAGTTGCATTTAGTACCTTATTCCTCTTGGCGTGACTATATGTACTGTATACTGTATAAGGAGGAACTGGCCTGCTTTCGTTTTAGATAGCGAGGAATGTGATAGATATTCCTTTATGTCATATATATTTGCTTAGGCATAGGTTGCATTTTGTTGACTTCTAGAGACAGTCTTGTCTAGCGTTATTCATTTGACGGTGGTGTTCATTTCAGTTAAAGAAAGCCTCAGAGATGCTCTGTCAGGATGAATTATCTGGGCAGATGTTGCTAGAGGAGCCAATAATTCACCCACAGCAGCAACAGAGAGAAACTTTCAGCATAGCAACACTGAGACAAGCATCGGGTGCAAAGGTCTCCCAAAATAAATGGAAAATCTCCCTTTTCTTGACGTTGTACTTTTCTTTATTTAATAATTCCTTGTAAAAAAAGAGAGAGACCTCTGACACTGAATTAAAAATAAATTAGCCCTTCTCCTGATGCTAACAGCATGGGCTAACAGCTAGAGGATAACAGCTCCTTTCTGTTTTAAAACAGAAACAACAGTAGACTGTCTAGTGTCTGTTATTCCAACAGCGAAAGTGGAGACCTCAGCTGAAAACATCCTTTTAAGTAGCAGACACTTATAACAGAGTGAGTACAACACCCACACTGACACGAACCCATCTCATTATAAAATTGCCATATCTATCATTATTCCCTGTGATCAAATGACTGTCTGCCTGGCACTTGACTGTGACAGCGTGCCTGATACCACTACATCTCTCCCTATCTCTCTCTCTCTCTCTCTCCCTCTCCATCTATCTTTTAATGAAGTGTGTCCCATTACCTGTCCTTTAGCAGCGTAGCAACTCCAATCCTTTTCGGAACATTTCATTTTGTGATGGGTGGTCGGTTGCTCAGGCTGTTTTAATACAACTCTATGGTCATGCATGGCAGTAAGCAGTATGTATGTCTTGCTCCAGTTAGTTTCACACATAACTGCCTGCCTGAAACATATAAAAGCATGCCTGGCAGCTCTGCTTGAACATGACTAAGGAAAAACCTTAGGGGTATGGGTTAAATGGAAGGACAGAAGACTATCTACTGTATGCTGAACAAAAATATAAATGCAATGTTCAGCGATTTTACTGAGTTACTGTTCATATAAGGAAATCAGTCAATTTAAATAAATAAATTAGGCCCTAATCTATGGATTTCACATGACTGGGCAGGTGCGCAGCCATGGGTGGGCCTGGGAGGGCATTGGCTCACCCACTTGGGAGCCAGTTTGACCCACTGGGGAGCCAGGCCCAGCCAATCAGAATGAGTTTTTCCCCACAAAAGGGCTTTATTACAGACAGAAATACACCTCAGTTTCATCAGCTGTCCGGGTGACTGGTCTGGATGTGGAGGTCCTGGGCTGGCGTGGTTACACATGGTCTGCGGTTGTGAGGCCGGTTGGACGTACTGCCAAATTCTCTAAAAGGACGTTGGAGGTGGCTTACGGTACAGAAATAAACATTAAATTATCTGGCAACAGCTCTGGTGGACATTCCTGCAGTAGGACATGCCAATTGCACGCTCCCTCAAAACTTGAGACATCAGTGGCATTGTGTTGTGTGACAAAACTGCACATTTTAGAGTGGCCTTTTATTGTCCCCAGCACAAGGTACATCTGTGTAATGATCATGCTGTTTAATCCGCTTCTTGATATGCCACACCTGTCAGGTGGATGGATTATCTTGGTAAAGAAAAAATGCTCACTAACAGGGATGTAAACACATTTGTGCACAACATTTGAGAGAAATGAGCTTTTGTGCATATGGAACATTTCTGGGATCTTTTATTTCAGCTTTACATGTTGCGTTTATATTTTTGTTCAGTATAGTTTTTAGAAGCAACTGTGCTACTGTTAACAAGCAATATAGCTTTCAAATTAATTGTTGCGGCCTACATTAGTCGAGAAGACACTAACAACTAACAAAGTACACAACTGGGACATTCAAGTCGTAGCCATTTGACAAGGAGAATGTGTGTACTGCCAATTGTGACGTTACAATGTGCACTGTGAAGGTAACCAAAAAGAGAGAGTGTACAGAGCCTCTTTTCTCTGTGCAGTAAATATATGCCAGAGCGTGGGCTTCAAGCACCAAGGTTGCCCTTGTTTATCGATAATCACTCCTTACCACCAACACACCACGACAGACTCTCACTTCCTCCCCCCAATTCCCCTCCTCTCTCTCCTCTCTTCCTCTCTTTTTCCTCCTCTCTCTCCTCGACTATCTCTCCCTCGCTCTCTCCTTTTCTCCACCACTCCCTCCCTCCTCCTCTCACTCTACTCCACTCTCCATCTCTCCCTCTCCCCCTTCCCTCTCCCAGTGACCTGTCTCTGCTGAAGCGTTTTCCAGGGCTCCAGGAGACACAGATCAGTGTTTGACAGATCAAGACCATCTTATCTGATCATAGAAGCCTCATGCTTCACAGCCATCAACACTGGGGCCTCTTAGGATCCTTCAGGTGTCCAAAAATAAGAGAAAGAGAGAGAGAAAATGAGAGAGAGAGAGAGAGAGAAAGAGAGAGAGAGAGAGAGAGAGAGAGAGAGAGAGAGAGATAAGGAGATAGATAAAAAAGAGAGAGAGAGAAAACTACCAGAACCCACTCGATTCTCCAATTACATTGAACAAAATACAAACCCACCAACCCAAAAATGCCTGTGGTGTTGATGGTATCCCAAATTAAATGATAAAATATACAGACCACAAATTTCAATTGGCTATGCTTACACTCTTTAACATAATCTTCAGCTCTGGCATCTTCCCCAATATTTGGAACCAAGGACTGATCACCCCAATCCACAAAAGTGGAGACAAATTTGACCCCAATAACTACCGTGGGATATGCGTCAATAGCAACCTTGGGAAAATCCTCTGCATTATCATTAACAGCAGACTCGTAAATTTCCACAGTGAAAACAATGTACTGAGCAAATGTCAAATTGGCTTTTTACCAAATTACTGTACGACAGACCACATATTCACCCTGCACACCCTAATTGACAAACAAACAAACCCAAACAAAGGCAAAGCCTTCTCATGCTTTGTTGATTTAAAAAAATATATACAAATTGATGGAAAGTGATGTTGGGGAAAAAAACATACGACATTATAAAATCCAGGTACACAAACAACAACTGTGCAGTTAAAATTGGCAAAGAACACACACATTTCTTTCCTCAGGGCCGTGGGGTGAGACAGGGATGCAGCTTGAGCACCACCCTCTTCAACATATATATCAACGAATTGGCAAGGGCACCAGAACAGTCTGCAGCACCCGGTCTCACCCTACTAGAATCTGAAGTCAAATGTCTACTGTTCGCTGATGATCTGGTGCTTCTGTCCCCAACCAAGGAGGGCCTACAGCAGCACTTCGATCTTCAGCACAGATCCTGTCAGACCTGGGCCCTGACAGTAAATCTCAGTAAGACTAAAATAATGGTGTTCCAAAAAAGGTCCAGTTGCCAGGACCAAAAATACAAATTCCATCTAGACACTGTTGCCCTAGAGCAGTCCCCTGTAGCTCAGTTGGTAGAGCATGGCACTTGCAATGCCAGGGTTGTGGGTTCGTTTCCCACGGGGGGCCAGTGTGAAAATGTATGCACTCACTAACTGTAAGTCGCTCTGGATAAGAGCGTCTGCTAAAATGACTAAAATGTAAGCACACAAAAAACTATACCTACCTCGGCCTAAACACCAGCACCACAGGTAACTTCCACAAAGCCATGAACGATCTGAGAGGCAAGAAGGGCCGTCTACGCCATCAAAAGGAACATAACATTTGACATCCCAATTAGGATCTGGCAAAAAATATTTGAATCAGTTATAGAACCCATTGCCCTTTATGGTTGTGAGGTCTGGGGTCTGCTCACCAACCAAGAATTCACAAAATGGGACAAATACCAATTGAGACTCTGCATGCAGAATTCTGCAAAAACATCCTCTGTGTACAACGTAAAACACCAAATAATGCATGCAGAGCAGAATTAGGCCGATACCCGCTAATTATCAAAATCCAGAAAAGAGCCGTAAAATTCTACAACCACCTAAAAGGAATGGATTCCCAAACCTTCCATAACAAAGCCATCACCTACAGAGAGATGAACCTGGAGAAGAGTCCCCTAAGCAAGCTGGTCCTGGGGCTCTGTTCACAAACACAAACAGACCCCATAGAACCCAAGGACAACAACACAATTAGACCCAACCAAATCATTAGAAAACAAAAATATAATTACTTGACACATTGGAAAGAATTAACAACAAAACTGAGCAAACTGGAATGCTATTGCAGAGAGTACACAGAGTCAGAATACCTGACCACTGTGACTGACCCAAAATTAAGGAAAGCTTTGACTGTGTACAGACTCAGTGAGCATAGCCTTGCTATTGAGAGAGGCCTCCATAGGCAGACCTGGCTCTCAAGAGAAGACAGGCTATGTGCACACTGTCCACAAAATGAGATGGAAACTGAGCTGCCTAACTTCCTGCCAAATGTATGACTATATTAGAGACACATATTTCCCTCAGATTACACAGACCCACAAAGAATTAGAAAACAATTCCAAATTTGATAAACTCCCATGTCTATTGGGTGAAATACCATAGTCTGCCATCACTGCAGCAAGATTTGTGACCTGTTGCCACAAGAAAAGTGCAACCAGTGAAGAACAAACACCATTGTAAATACAACCCATATTTCTGTTTATTTATTTTCCCTTGTTTCACATCGTTACAACACGACATAATATGACATTTGAAATGTCTCTATTCCTTTGAAACTTTTGTGAGTGTAACGTTTACTGTTCATTTTTGATTGTTTATTTCACTTTTGTTTATTATCTATTTCACTTGCTTTGGCAATGTAAACATATTTTTCCCATGCCAATAAAGTCCTTTAAATTGAACTAAATTGAGAAAGACAGATGGAGAGAGAGGAGAGTCAGGTATAAACATAAACGGTAAAGGCGTCGTAAAACACTGGGCAGGGACTTGGCAGGCAATTAAACCTTTATGTCCCATAGTGTCTCCAACCTCCACGGCCAATCATTTGATATGGTGGAATTTACTCTGTCATTAAGGCTTTTGTCATAAGCATGACAAAGAGAGCAGTAATCCAAGCTTGCCTGCTGTTCTAAAGAGACGACCCACAGCCACAGTAAAACGGCTAGGGGAATTTGAAAGCTTCCTTCAACTGAAAAACAACACGCTACTAAGCCTATAGTGATGACAGCTTATAGTCTAGACAATGTGTTAGTTTCTCTCTCACTGAAATGCTGTTCTCTCTCTCTATGTCTATAGTGATCACAGCTTATAGTTTTGCTAATATGTTTCTCTGCAACAAGCTCCTTTCAATTCCATTCAAGGGGCTTTATTGGCATGGGAAACATAAGTTTACATTGCCAAAGCAAGTGAAATACATCATTAACAAAAGTGTCCAATAAAAAAAGTGTCCAATCTCTGTCCTTCGGTGTGTAACGTTGTATAAACGACCAAGGGGAATGGTTATGGCCTCTTTCAAACAAATTTAGTTCCCAGGCTTCATCAGTAGCAGGAGCCAGAGAGCCTGTTTTTCATGGGGCTGACAAGGACGTGGGCGCCATAAACATGGGCACAGCACAGCCGGCCACCGTGGACTGAGGAGCTCTGCACTGGCATTAAGACCTGAGCCTGGCAAAACAGCCCACTTAAAGTGATTCAGCACCGCACCAGGGACGGAATCCATCCATCACAAAGAAGAGTGTGATGTATATACGACAGACTGAGAGAGATCCAACAGAGTGTGTGTGTGTGTGTGTGTGTGTGTGTGTGTGTGTGTGTGTGTGTGTGTGTGTGTGTGTGTGTGTTGCATATAAAACAGAGACCCAATGACACACAGCCTAATATAGATGGATCCTCATTCTCCAAGTATTATTTAATTACTCTTATTTTACTCCTCCCTCCTCCTCCTCCTCCTCCCTACCAAATCAGGCCATATGTATGTATAGCAGATCAGAGCAACAGCCAATGCATGTCTGTGTGGCATTCCAACGCAGAGGACTAAGGAAACTACTGCAGACTATTTATTGATTCTAATATGAAAACACTCCACTGGCTTGGCAAGAGACATTTAATAAGAAACCTTACTAATAAAAACTGACCAATCTCTATGAATAAAAGTAGGAGGAAAAAACTACAAAATTCAGCGATCAATTTGTGTCATGGGTCAATCTGAGTTGTGAGAGGAGGAGTGTGTGTGTGTGTGTCTGTGTGTGTGTGTGTGTGTGCATGTATGTCTGCATGCTGTGTGTGTGTGTGTTGCTCCATAGAGGAGAGTGGGGTAACAAATATATCTATATATATTTCAGGATGGTGTGTATCCCTGGAAATAATTAGAATTCATGTAAACATTACAGTTTTGAAAACATAGCTTGTCCATAAAAAGTGGTCTCTTGGCACAAACTACCCCGGGTATGGGGTCAATTGAGCCGCGGGACAGGGTAAGTTAAGCCGCCTACAAATGTCTGTACTGAATGAAATATTACCACTACCTTTTTAAAACCATGTATATCTTTATTTTCCTAACACAATTCAACACAATCACAATCCTTTGTCTTTTGACAATGTTAAGCATCTTTTAACACAGGCTTAACACCTAACAAATACTTTGTACTTTTTTAAACACTTTTAACATAGGCCAGGACCTGTTGTTACCTCATATCCCAGAGATAATGCCTTACATTACGCCTGGGAAGAAACACTTCAATTAGCTAAACTTGCCATTAGCTCAACCATTGGCTCAACTTACACCAAGGCAAACATTTTGACTATATTAGCTCACACAGCTACAGGGATGCACTTTCATGCTAGGTTTAGGACCTCATATTGTAGCTTATAGAGATCCCAACTGATGTATAAAACAATCTTAAAAATATCTACTTTGGTTTGGATACAATTATTATGAAACCTCTAACACAATACATTTATTTGACTTGGTGAAAATATGTTTTCTGAACCTAACTTGCTTACCACTTTTTCCATGTGGTTTCTTCCTTCACAATGGCTCAACTTATCCCTTTGGCTCAACTTACCCCACTCTCCCCTACTGTAGGTGTAGAGTCAAGTCTCTTTTGTCACTAACGACAGGTGAGCCTTCCAGACAGTTCCCTGAAAAACACATCCACTCACAGGGATACTGTATGTGTGTGTGTGTGCATATGTGTGTGTGTGTGTGTAAGTCCATGTGTGTGCTCCCGTGTTCGCGCGTGTGTGTGTGTGTGTCATTGCCTGTATCTGTGAGTCATAAATGTGGTAGGGGGATGCAGAGGCAGAGGCCTTTATCAAGCCCTGCTCCTTGCCCAGATAAGACAGGAATGCACCTCATGAAGGAAATCGGAGGTGAGACATCTCTGGGAGAGAGAGAAAAACAACAATGTGAAATGACTGGAACGATCGGCCTCACACCACATGATAAGACTACATGACTTTTCAGCTTGGTCAAGGAGTGGTGCAGTGCAGTGTGTGTGTGTGTGTGTGTCTGTGTGTGTGTGTGTGTGTGTGTCAAAGGAGTGGTGCATCACAGAGACCAGATACAGCAGCCATCAAGGAACAGGGATTTGAGAAGTAGTCTTTAGCTGGATGTCTGAGAGCAAGGTCACAGAAAAACTGTTGGTCAACAGTAGTCTGTTGGAACCAGCCTGATCTCGCGATAGCTCACGTTCTGTTTCACAGTGAAGTAAAAAGAAACATGAGCACAGTGGTCAGTCTGCTTGACCCGGCTAGGTCATGACCAATTATTTTTCTTATCTACTGTATGCTACAGCTTTTTAACTAAACAAAAGTGTTTAAAGGGTCAGTCTGCAATTCGAAAAACAACAGCCCTGCTGTCGTGCCACGTACTAATCGCACACTGCAGATTCAAGATGCACAAGCAGAGTATCCCACATTCACAGCACACCAATAGAAATGCCAGTGATGTGGATAATACAGTAGATTTGCCTGAGTGAACCGCTGTAACACAGCAGCAGAATCAGACATGTTGTCTAGTGAATTGTCTCGCTGTACATCTCATCACACCTCCATACCTACCGTGTCAGCTAGGCTTGCCTGCAGCTATCTGAGGAGAATGGCATGGCGTGCTGAGAAGCTGAAGGAGGGCTTGACACTGCTTCAGAGAGAAGGAAGGCATGCTCCCACAAGCTAATACCAGGATAACACCCTGTACCTACACCCTCTCCCTACCGTACCGCACACGGAAAACTACAACATTATAATACGACTAGAGAGAGAGAGAGAAAGAGAGAGAGAGAACCAGAGAGTTTGTATGTATGTATGTATGTATGTGTGTGTGTGTGTGTGTGAATTCCTTATCAGGATTAAGTCTATGCTGTTTATATTCTTCATTTACGATTACTACAACAAGATGAACCCAAACAACAATATAAAATAACATTATTTTCCTGGAATAACAAGGCAGTTAATTTACATTCTCATCTACATAAAAGGCAGGCCACCCCAAATTCATATCTAAATATAAAATCACATAATGCATTTTCATCAGCAGCATAGGTAGAGACTGAACACAGTTATTTTGGTATTTTCATCCTTGCCTTATTCCACTGACGAGGAAATGGAAAAGGAAGGATTTCTTCACTGTGGTTTTTAAAGGCACATACACACAGGACATAAACAAGACCTTTTCAATCACGTTAAGAGGAGTAATTAACTAATCATAGTGATTGATTACCATTACCTGCCACTGACAGAGTGTAACTGTCATTACCTACTGAGCAAAATCCATCTCCCCCAGTTCTCTATTCCGAGTGACTGAGAACTGTGTGAGGTGAATCTTTGAAAGTTTGAGAGACCTGGGTTCTTTGAGCATTTGCTTGAGCCTTTCTGGAGCGCCAAATGGGCAGGCTAGCTCAATCAAGCACAGCTTAAGTCTTAATTTGGTTTCCAGTTGAATTATTAGAAAGATTTCAAATACCATTTGAATCCAGGTCTGACTGGGACATTGGACAGGGAGATTAAGGTGTGGGAGATTATGTGTGGTACTGAGTGAGTTGGTGTCATCCAGTAGTGGCAACAGACAGTACCTGTGCCTCAGGTAGGGAGACATCCATGATGTTGGGCTGGCCTCGTGGCTCTCCGTTCTCCAGTCGTGAGTAGACTACCTGGTACCCTCTGATCTGGCCATGCTGCTTCACCTGGAGGGGGGGCTTCCACGTCACCCTCAGGGCTGTGGAGTTCAGGGCATCAGCCTCCACCTTCCTGGGAGGAGCTCCAGGCACTGGGGAGCGAGGGTAACAGGTAACAGAGGTTAGGTAACAATTTAGGGTAGGTAACAAGTTGAGCTTCAATTCTGACTGAGGGATACAGATAGGCTTAAACCCTTACAGACAGGGTCTGCGCCCGAAACGGCACCCTCTTTCAGATGTACCCATAGCATCATGGAAGACGACCAACCAAGCCTGTTCCAAACACAGCGCTCTATAGCTAGCTAGATCTCTATCAGAATGGCATCAAAGCTTCATCCCCAGCTGAGCTACTTTTTAAGGTTAGATCAATCAAAGCATCTCATGGGGTCCCTTAGGGGGGGACGTTGGCTGCTGGGTTGAGTGGCCAAACTTTTTGCTTCATGGCAGAGGAAGAGCAGAGCTGCTATTGAAACAGGCTTATTATGAGCACCTCCAGGATGCAGGGTCAGCTACCAGGGGAAACTTTAAATTAATACAAATATGACTTCAATAAAAATGAGCGGATGTAGCGTGGCTTGGTAAAAATAGCCAATAGGAAGCAGCGGAGGTAGCGTGGCTTGGTAATGATAGCCAATAGGAAGCAGCGGAGGTAGCGTGGCTTGGTAATGATAGCCAATAGGAAGCAGCGGAGGTAGCGTGGCTTGGTAATGATAGCCAATAGGAAGCAGCGGAGGTAGCGTGGCTTGGTAATGATAGCCAATAGGAAGCAGCAGAGGTAGCGTGGCTTGGTAATGATAGCCAATAGGATTCAGCGGAGAGTAAGAAGGAAAATAAGGAAGGAAAGCGGTACAGGTTATAAAGGCCTGTATTAAGAGATCAATACACAGATATAAGCAGATTGTTAGTGTAGAAGTCTCCCCAACCCAACACCACGTAGCAGAGAGGAGAGGAAAGGCTCAGTATCTGCCAGTCAGCACTATGCACAGCAGCTCTGCTAATTGGAACCATTTAACCTCATAATACATCTGCAACTTCCAGAATCCTGCAGAATCCTGCTGCCTACACCGACCTTCACAAGAGGAAAAGTCAATATGGCTGTTGTATTAACAGATAAACACAAAGCCCAGGTCTGCGTCCCAAATCGCACCCTATTCCCTATATAGTGCACTACTTGTCAAAAGTAGTGCACTATGTAGGCAATAGGGTGCCATTTAGAATGCATACCAGACCTGTGTAAAATGGAAGAGGTACAGAAGCAGAGAAGCCCAGCACATATACACTGACATACTGTACACATGATGCTGTTGAAGTCTTTGAGGTTTGGTCTTCAAAGGTTTCAATCCAGAGTACTGCTGGGTTGAATTTGTACTTGCTGGTTTCAGACTGAGCCAAAAGCGATGTAACAATGAACCCTATTGTTTTAAAACAACACAGACTATGATCTTTCAGTGTTGGGGCTGTTAGAGATGGACTGGGCTGTTAGAGATGGACTGGGCTGTTGGAGATGGGCTGTTGGAGATGGACTGGGCTGTTGGAAATGGACTGGGCTGTTGAACTGCAGCCAGCAGCGATTGTCTTTCTCCCCTCCATCTCTCTCTCTCGCTCTCTCTCTCTCTCTCACTCTCTCTGTATCTCTCTCTTCATGTCTCCCTCCCTCTCTCTCCCTCTATCTCTCTCTTTCCATCTCTCTCCCTCTTTCTGCCCCCCACCCCACCCCTCTCTCTTTCTCCATCCCTCCCTGGCTGTCTGATTCTCATCAGAGAAAGAGCTCCCACTCACTCCCATGGAGTCTCCATGGAAACCTAGTTGCAGAGATGGAGCGGGTTCATGTCGGGTTTTCTTGTTTCTAGAATGTCCCCTCTACTCATGAAGTTGCTAATGCACTTTTTCCAGAATCCCACTGTGTGAAGACAATCAAGCGCATATAATGTGCTTGTCAGCTCAGGGCAGTGGGAAAGCTACTCAGCTGGTCATTTAATAAAGATCTGGGAGGGAATGGGAATGTATAGTCGTAGTCAGTTGGGGGGGCCCATCAACCCAGTGTGGCAGAGGACATGGAGAGGAGAGGAGGAGAGAGGGGGATCTGACGGTGGCCATGGCAGGTACAGCCAGACTACTGCAGGTCCCTCCCAGCACAGTCTACGACCCATGGCACAACTGACAGGCAGCACTATACACTCTTAGAATGAGTGGTGACTCGAGGAACCATGGAGAGCCTCAAGGAACCCTGGAGTGGAGGCGTGGCTTAGTAGGGGCGTGACTTTCAGATATATATTTTTTGGCCACCCTTAAGAGTAAATGTCATTCCTGTTCATCCGTTCTGTTGTATTGTCATCACATGTTAAGGTTGAACACTGACAGTTTTGTAGCTTCAATGAGGTTAACAGGGCTCCCAAGTGGCGCAGTGGTCTAAGGCACTGCATCTCAGTGCTTGAGGCGTCACTACAGACCTCCTGGTTCAATTCCAGGCTGTATCTCAACCGGCCGTGATTGGGAGTCCCATAGGGCGGCGCACAATTGGCCCAGCGTCGTCCGGGTTTGGCCGGTGTAGGCCGTCATTGTAAATAAGAATTTGTTCTTAACTGACTTGCCTAGTTAAATTAAAATAAAATAAAAACAGAGGTGTTGTGACACTCTGGCTCCATGGACTTTGATATTTGAGCCAGGGTTGTTCACTTTCATTTGTTTGGGTGTATTTCATTTGGTGGTGTTGGGGATGGGTGAGTTTCATTTTGTTTGTGTCTATGGTGATTGGTCTATGACTCCCAATCGGAGGTAACGAGTGTCAGCTGTCGGCTCGTTATCTCTGATTGGGAGCCATATATATTCTGTGTGTTTTCTCCTTTGTTTTGTGGGTTATTGTTTCCGTGTTCCTGTTTAGTCTATGTACTGTTGGACTTCACGTTTCGTCATTTTGTTTTGTAGTTACGTGCTTTGATTATTAAAGTCATCATGTTCACTCGCAACGCTGCGCATTGGTCTCCTCCTTCAGACGATCGTGACAGGTGTATGAGTTGCTCAAGAGTCTATGCAAATCACAAAGTTGGAATAGTTACCACTTTATTACTGTATGTAATCAGAAATGTTAATATTATATTAAAATATGTAATGTGCATAACTATTAGAGGAACATTTTACTTTGGAGTGTACAACTTAACATGATGAAAAGGAATGACATTTACGCTAACAGATGACCAAAAATAACTATCTGAAAGTCACGCCTCCAATAAGCCACACCTTCAATCTGATAGGCTGCCACCTCTACAATATATTATTAAAAAGGTTTAAAATGTAACCCCTCCCATCACAAAAAGGTCACGGTATGAACCTTTACACAGGGGTTCCTCGAATAACCTTTTCAGAGGGGTTCCTTGAGGAACCTTTTTCAGTTGGAAAGGTTCCGCTGGTGTGGCAACCCAAAAGGTTCTTCCAGGCACATTTACTTTTAAGAGTGTACATCCCCCACATATCAAGTGTGGTGTGGGAGAGATGGAGAGAGGGATCTGATGGTGGCCATTGCAGGCAGACAGACAACTGCAGCTCCTAGCACACAACACAGCTGACATGACAGACAGCCCAGCTTTATACTGTATATCCCCCACCATCAAGGACAGACACACTCTGCTTGGGTTAGATGCAGCTGGATCTCAATAATTATAGGCTGAGAGATTGGCTTCATTTCAGTTTATTAAAACAAATGAATTGTGAGCCAGAGGCCCAGCCTTCAAGGCCCAGCGCACCCTAACCACAGTGTCAGAGCAAATGAGACTTCACTGTGATTGGACAGGGAACCAGGCAGGCAGCTCTGTGGGTGCTGCTGTGCTGTGGGGGTGTGGGGATCATTGGTGATAGAAAGAGATCGAGGATGGAGAGAGAGAGAGAGAGAGAGAGAGAGAGAGAGAGAGAGAGAGAGAGAGAGAGATCGAGGATGGAGAGAGAGAGAGGAGAGAGAGAGAGCGAAATTGAGGATGGAGAGAGAGCGAGAGGAGAGAGGAGAGAGAGATTGAGGATGGAGAGAGAGGAGAGAGAGAGAGAGATCGAGGATGGAGAGAGCGAGAGAGATTGAGGATGGAGAGAAAGAGAGAGAGAGAGAGATCAACGATGGAGAGAGAGAGAGAGAGCGAGAGAGAGGAGAGAGAGAGAGCAAGATTGAGGATGGAGAGAGAGAGAGAGAGAGAGAGAGAGAGAGAGAGAGAGAGAGAGAGAGAGAGAGAGAGAGAGAGAGAGAGAGAGAGAGAGAGAGAGAGAGAGAGAGAGAGAGAGAGAGAGAGAGAGAGAAAAAGAGATATTGAGGATGGAGAGAGAGAGAGGAGAGAGAGAGAGACAGAGAGGAGAGAGAGGGGAGAGAGAGGGGAGAGAGAGAGAGTGGAGAGAGAGTGGAGAGAGAAGGGGAGAAAGAGAGGGGAGAGAGAAAGGACAGGGAGGGATACAGCAGAGGATACTGCTGCACTCAGAAACTGACAGATGTTGGAAAAATCCAGGGAGAGACCAGAGCTGAAAGTCAAACGGGACGCAGAGAGACAGAAATAAATGCAAAGTGTGTGAGATTAGAATGCAGTGGGTGTGTAGAGAAAACATTTAGCAGAGAGAGGCGGGGGGGAGAAAAAGAGAGGGAGAGAGTGAGAAAGAGGGAGACAGAGAGAGGGTGAGAGAGAGATCGAGATAATTAAGCAAGAGCGAGAGACAGAGCGAGGGAGGGAGAAAGAGGGAGGGAAAGAGATGTGATAGAGAGAGATGGAGAGAGAGAGAGAGGGAGGGAAATTGAGAGGGAGATGGAGGGAGAGAGAGGGATGGAGAGAGATAGAGGGAGAAAGAGAGAGAGAGAGGGAGAGAGAGGGAGATGAAGAGAGAGGGAGATGAAGAGAGAGGGAGATGAAGAGAGAGAGAGAGGTGACACGGTCAAGGTTATTGGATGTGATTGAGTGGGAGAGGAACATTGTGCTTAACTAAAACAATGCTTCTGCTTGTCTCTTGTGAAGGCATCTTTGGCTGTTTCTAGTCTTTATATGAACGCCCTAACTGCCCCGGTGAGACACAAAGAAAAACAGAAGGGAAGAGAGAGAGCGAGAGAGCGAGAGAGCGAGAGAGAGAGAGAGAGAGAGAGAGAGAGAGAGAGAGAGAGAGAGAGAGAGAGAGAGAGAGAGAGAGAGAGAGAGAGAGTGAAAGATGTACGCTACTTTACACTACAGAGAGAGTAGCCGAATAGCCATTACGATCCCTGAGACAGGTCTCATGCTCGGAATATAGACACAGACAATTCAAACACAATAATGGCACCTGGGAATCAAATTAATCCAGGCAATTAATCCAGACAATTAATCCAGACAATGAAAAAGCCTAACATAATTAAAACGGAAGAGAAAAAGAGAAAGGCAGGAAAGAGGGAAGGGGAGCAGAGAAGGAAAGGGGGAAGAGAGGGATGCAGGAAGGGCATCAAGGGCACAGGCCATCTTCATTTGTTAGTTGTGGTCACCAAAGACGGCTGGAGAAAGAAGCAGAAACACTTTATCGGATGGAGAAAAAGAGGACATTAGGAAAAGCTTCGGTCCACACACTGTACTGACGGACGAACAGCTAGAGAACGAAGCAACACGGTGTAGAAGAGAAGAAGAGGGATGGGCTCTACAGCCCTGCACACTATGCTGCCCATAGGTCTTAAGCCCCTCCTGGACTTATCCGCTGATACTTAGATTTTCTCCAGTGGCTCAGGAAAAGAGCCTATTGCGCTCAAGGTTACGATGTGGTGGATTGAGTCTTGACAAAACAGGTGGAGCCCCTTGCAAGGATTTAGTGTAATGGTGTCTTAGACTTAGAGACCACAGGCGCTGGATCGTGCAGCTGTGACACTGTGAGGCGGCATACTCTGTATGCGTCCGAAATGGCACCCTATTACCTATTTAGTGAACTACTTTTGACCAGAGACCCATAGGGAATAGGCTGCAATATTAGGACGTCAGCTATAAACACACAGAGAGTGCAATTTTATGAATGTCAGTAATAAACACACAGAGCATGCTCGCTTCTTGAGCTGACCATCGTTTTGTGCTAGCCTACCATGCACAGCCCATCTAGAAACAGGATGAAAAGAGTGGTCACAGAAAAGCAGACCGGATGAAAAGAGTGGTCACAGAAAATCAGAGACAGGATTAAAAGAGTGGTCAAAAGAAAAGCAGACAGGATGAAAAGAGTGGTCACAAAAAAGCAAACAGGATGAAAAGAGTGATCAAAAGAAAAGCAGACAGGATGAAAAGAGTGGTCACAGAAAAGCAGAGACAGGATGAAAAGAAAAGCAGACAGGATGAAAAGAGTGGTCACAGAAAAGCAGAGACGGGATGAAAAGAAAAGCAGACAGGATGAAAGAGCGGTCAAAAGAAAAGCAGACAGGATGAAAAGAGTGCTCAAAAGAAAAGCAGACAGGATGAAAAGAAAAGCAGACAGGATGAAAATAGTGGTCAAAAGAACAGCTGACAGGATGAAAAGAGTGGTCAAAAAAAAGCAGAGAGGCCATTAGAAAGAGTAGTGTAAAGTACCTGAGTACTTTACTTTACTATTTATATTTTTGACTACTTTTACTTTTACTTCACTACATTCTTAAAGAAAATGATGTACTTTTTACTCCATACATTTTCCCTGACACCCAAAAGTACTCGTTACATTTTGAATGCTTAGCAGGACAGAAATTGTCCAATACACACACTTATCAAGGGCACATCCCTGGTCATCTCTACTACCTCTGATCTGGCGGACTCACTAAACACAAATGCTTTGTTTCTGAATGATGTCTGAGGGTTGGAGTGTGCCCCTGGCTATCCGCAAATTAAAAAAACACGAACAATTGTGCCAACTGGTTTGCTTAATATAAGGAATTTGAAATGATTTATACTTTTACTTTTGATACTAAAGTACATTTTTGCAATTACATTTACTTTTGATACTTAAGTATATTTAAAACCAAATACTTTTAGACTTTTACTCAAGTAGTATTTTACTGGGTGACTTATTAAGGTATCTTTACTTTTACTCAAGTATGACAATTGGGTACTTTTTCCACCACTGAGAAAGAGTAGAGCATCAGGAGGTAGTAGCAGTAGAAGAGTAGTAGTAGTAGAATAATCCCAGCGCAGGGTTAGTGTCAGTAGTGTGGCCAGAGAAAGAGGGCCTTGCCTGGCCAGAGAGAGGCAGAGATAGACCGTTGGGGAACGTAGTAGTAAAGGCTAGGGGTTGAGAGCAGTAGTAGTAACAGTAGTAGTAGTAGTAGTAGTAACATTAGTAGTAACAGTAGTAGTAACAGTAGTGGCATTAGTAGTAACATTAGTAGTAACAGTAGTAGTAACAGTAGTGGCATTAGTAGTAACAGTAGTAGTAACAGTAGTAGTAGTAGTAGTAGTAGTAGTAACATTAGTAGTAACAGTAGTAGTATCAGTAGTGGCATTAGTAGTAACATTAGTAGTAACAGTAGTAGTAACAGTAGTGGCATTAGTAGTAACAGTAGTAGTAACAGTAGTAGTAGTAGTAGTAGTAGTAGTAGTAACACTAGTAGTATTAGTAACAGTAGTAGCAGTAGAAGTAACAGTAGTAGTAGTAGTAGTAACAGTAGTGGTAACAGTAGTGGCAATAGTAGTAACAGTAGTAGTAACAGTAGTAGTAGTAGTAACAGTAGTAGGGTGGCAGATAGCCTAGCGGTTAAGAGTGTTAGGCCAGTAACCAAAAGGTTGATAGAATTCATGAGCCGACTAGTTTCAAAATCTGTCAATGTGCCCTTGAGCAAGGCACTTAACCCTAATTGCTCTGGATAAGAGTGTCTGCTAAATGACTAAAATGTAGTAGTAGAAGTAACAGAAGTAGTAGTAGTAACAGTAGTAGTAACAGTAGTAGTAGTAGTAACAGTAGTAGTACTAGTAGTAGTAGTAGCAGTAACAGTAGTAGTAGTAGTAGTAGTAGTAGTAGTAGTAGTAGTAGTAGTAGTAGTAGTAGTAGTAGTAACAGTAGTGGCAGTCGTAGTAACATTAGTAGTAACAGTAGTAGTAGTAGTAGTAGTAGTAGTAGTAGTAGTAGTAGTAGTAGTAGTAGTAGTAGTAGTAGTAGTAACAGTAGTGACAGTCGTAGTAACAGTAGTGGCAGTAGTAGTAACAGTAGTAGTAACAGTAGTAGTATTAGTAACTGTAGTTGTAGCAGTAGTAACAGTAGTAGTAACCATAGTGGCAGTAGTAGTAACAGCAGTAGTAACAGTAGTAACAGTAGTAGCAGTAGTAATAACAGTAGTAACAATAGTGACAGTAGTAACAGTAGTAGTAACAGTAGTGGCAGTAGTAGTAACAGTAGTAGTAATAGTAGTAGTAGTAGTAGTAGTAGCAGTAGCAGTAGTAGTAGTAGTAGTAGTAGTAGTAACATTAGTAGTAGTATTAGTAGTGACAGTAGTAGCAGCAGTAGTAGTAGCAGTAGTAACAGTAGTAGTAGCAATAGTGGCAGTAGTAGTAACAGTAGTAGTAACAGTAGTGGCAGTAGAAGTAACAGTAGTAGTAGTAGTAGTAGTGGCAGTAGTAATAACAGTAGCAGGGCTGGTTTAGTGCTAGGAAAGGAGTCTCCAGCCTGACCACGGCAGAGAGGAGCAGCGAGGCCAAACAGAGGCAGAAACAGGTCAGGGGAAAGCAGCAGCAGCAGTAGTAGTAGTATTAGCAGCAGTAGAGACCCAGTACCAGGCTGGGTTAGTGCCAGAGGTGCTTCCCCAGGGAAGGAGGCCCCAGTCTGGGCCCAACCATGGACGTACCATCCTCCTTGGTCCTGATCCTGGCCGCGGGGCTCTCTGGACCTGGGCCTACGTCCGTGTGAGCCCTGACCCACACCTGGTACTCTGTCCACTTCTCCAGGCCCTCCAGTATGTAACTAGAAACATCCGCCCTGATGCCCGACACCTCTTGGCGCTCCAGGTCCTCTCCCGTGGCGGCCTGGTAGGCCATAGAGTAGCGGACGATGTCCCCATGGCGGCTGGCTGCAGGGGGTGCCACCCAACTCACCTTAATGCTGGTGGAGCTGAGGCTCAGCAGGTGTACCTCCTGGGGTGGGGCTGAGGGGGCTGGAGGAAAGGGAAGGGGGGGGGGCACATGGAGGGGGTTGGGGGTCAAGCAGGAGGGATGGTAGAGGGATGGAACAGGGGTGCATCCCAAATACCACCCTATATAGGATGCCATTTGGGATGAACTCCAGGACTTCTGGACTGGGAGGAAGCGCTCCATATACTGTAGCCTGTAACTCCTTACCAATGTGCTTTAGAGTAATCGTGTGTGTCAGGCAGCCTGAAATGAGTTTCTAAATGAGCTATAGTAGGTATATAGGTGTTTTGCTTCTACTGAAGATGTGTATATTTTATTTTCTAGTCTGCTACGCCTTTCTATCTCACACGATTCTCCACAGTGCAGAAGAAAAATAAAATACTTCAAACAGGCAAATAATAAAAATGATAAACAACTAAACGCATAAACAACACACAGTTTGAGCAAAATACAGTCGTGGTCAAAAGTTTTGAGAATGACAAGTATTGGTCTTCACAAAGTTCGCTGCTTCAGTGTTATGAGATATTTTTGTCAGATGTTGCTATGGTATTCTGAAATATAATTACAAGCATTCAAAGGCTTTTATTGACAATTACATGAAGTTTATGCAAAGAGTCAATATTTGCAGTGTTGACCCTTCTTTTTCAAGACCTCTGCAATCCGCCCTGGCATGCTGTCAATTAACTTCTGGGCAGATCCTGACTGATGGCAGCCCATTCTTGCATAATCAATGCTTGGAGTTTGTCAGAAGTTGTGGGTTTTTGTTTGTCCACCCGCCTCTTGAGGATCAACCACAAGTTCTCAATGGGATTAAGGTCTGGGGAGTTTCCTGGCCATGGACCCAAAATGTCGATGTTTTGTTCCTCGAGCCACTTAGTTATGACTTTTGCCTTATGGCAAGGTGCTCCATCATGCTGGAAAAGGCATTGGTCGTCACCAAACTGTTCTTGGATGGTTGGGAGAAGTTGCTCTCGGAGGATGTGATGGTACCATTCTTTATTCATGGCTGTGTTCTTAGGCAAAATTGTGAGTGAGCTCACCTTGTCTTCTCCGGACAAGGTGTTTTCCGGATGCCCCAAACAATCGTAAAGGGGATTCATGAAAAATGACTTTACCCCAGTCCTCAAAAATGACTTTACCCCAGTCCTCAGCAGTCCAATCCCTGTACCTTTTGCAGAATATCAGTCTGTCACTGATGTTTTTCCTGGAGAGAAGTGGCTTCTTTGCTGCCCTTCTTGACACCAGGCCATCCTCTAAAAGTATTCGCCTCACTGTGCGTGCAGATGCACTCACACCTGCCTTCTGCCATTCCTGAGCAAGCTCTGCACTGGTGGTGCCCCGATCCCGCAGCTGAATCAACTTTAGGAGACGGTCCTAGCGCTTGCTGGACTTTCTTGGGCGCCCTGATGCCTTCTTTACAACAATTGAACCTCTCTCCTTGAAGTTCATGATGATCCGATAAATGGTTGATTTAGGTGCAATCTTACTAGCAGCAATATCCTTGCCTGTGAAGCCCTTTTTGTGCAAAGCAATGATGACGGCACGTGTTTCCTTGCAGGTAACCATGGTTAACAGAGGAAGAACAATGATTTCAAGCACCGCCCTCCTTTTAAAGCTTCCAGTCTGTTATTCTAACTCAATCAGCATGACAGAGTGATCTCTAGCCTTGTACTCGTCAACACTCTCACCTGTTTTAACGAGAGAATCACTGACATGATGGCAGCTGGTCCTTTTGTGGCAGGGCTGAAATGTAGTGGAAATGTTTTTTGGGGATTAAGTTAATTTTCATGGCAAAGAGGGACTTTGCAATTAATTGCAATTCATCTGATCACTCTTCATGACATTCTGGAGTATATGAAAATTGGCATCATCAAAACTGAGGCAGGAGACTTTGTGAAAACATTTTTTTTTGTCATTCTCAAAACTTTTGACCACGACTGTACATAATATCACAACACAATATGAACAAGGGGAAGGTAGTGGGTGGGTGAGGGATACTGAGGGACCACTGTGCAGAAAATAACATTTAACATGCCTGCTTGTGATTTGGCAGCCAGAGCAGTGAGGAAGCAGGACACAATATGCTTTCAATATGAGGCTAATCCTTGACAGGCCATTCCTTCCTTCAGAATACAGACACCAAAGTGATTAACAGAGTTCAAATACAGATAAAGACAGAAAAAATACAGAGGATGTCTCTTAAACGGCAACCTATTCCATATATAGTGCACTGTTTTTGACCAGAGCCCTTATGGGCCCTGAGCAAAAGTAATGCACTATGTAGGGAACAGGGTGCCATTTGGGACGCATCCAGAGTAATTCCCTGCTATTTAACTGAACCTTTATGTGTATATTCATGTGGGAGTAGATGAGAGGAAGAGCGTCTATGTGTGGGAGACAGATTGCAACAGATATGTTTCAAATAGGAACGGGGTTGTAAGAAATCCAAAAAGATACAGAGGAGAGAAGCAGCGAGAGATATAGCTATAGAAGAATGCAAATAACAGATAGAGAGAGAGAGAGATCATATGACATGGTGAATGGGAGATTGAGAATATTGAGGACAGAGATAGTGATAGAGTTGTGAAAGTGATTTGGAGAAGCAAGGGGAATAGAGCAGAACGCTTGAAATGCAGTGAAAGTGGAAGTTATTGAGACATAATGACTGAAAGAGATTGAGAAGGACAGATAGAGACAGAGAGAGATGGGGAGAGAAAGGGAGAGGGACAGAGAGAGAGATTGAGATCGAGAGGAATAGAGAAAGAAACAAGAGTGGAAGACAGATACAGACAGGACATGGAAAGACAGAGTGAGAGAAAGAGAAGGAGGAAATGGAAAAGAGCAGCCCTGCTGGATTCTCTGCCGTGGCAGCACCTTTCTTGACATGGCGACTCAGTGGCTCTGTGTGTCAGTGAGCAGGCAGATAAAGACTGACTTCAGAGAGAGCGAGAGCGAGAGAGAGAGAGGCCTCATTTTAGGGACCACTGTTCCTATGGGAACCAAAGCCCTTTATGGTGTTTAGTGTGCATCCTAAATTGCACCCTATTCCCTGTTTAGCGCACTAATTTTGACCAGGGCCCATTGAAGTAGTGCACTAAATATGGAATAAGGTGCCATTTGGGACACAACCTGGTTCTCCCCTTTCCACAGAGGAAGGCTTTCACGGCTGACAAGTAAAACAAATGGCTAAGAATAAGCTCTGATTTCTTTGGCAAACCTATCATAAATATTTCATCTTCCAACCCCTTAGATCTCCTGGAGAGACCACACTCAGCGCTGTGAGGGGAGCAGAGAGGAGGCTGAGGCAGTGACAACAGCAGAAGTGTGGTGGAGGGGTCTGGCTGTGTGCTAAAAACTCGATTAAGGGGGAGCTGTTCGACGCTATTAGTGTTGGTTAGGTGACAGTGATTGTGTTGGTGGATGCCGAGGCCATACATAAAAACGTATAGTACAGTACGGTGCCATGTTTCATTATAAACTATAAATGATCGTGACATTTATGATGTAGCCGTGCCTTCTGTGCAGCAGTCTGTTTTGGGTTGCTGGGTTCTGCATCATAATGGAAATGAGCATGTTCTGTATCTATGTACTCAGTGGAATGTGACGCAATGGGTTTATCATACTATTTGTCAAAATGTTCAACGGCCTATGGGCAGCGGCATGTTATCGACTGACTGCAAATAGGGACAAGGAATGTTCCTCTCATTGCTGGCATGTACAGTGCCTTCAGAAAGTATTCATACCCCTTGACTTATTCCACATTGTGTTGGGTTACAGCCTGAATTCAAAATAGATTAATTTGATTTTTTTTCTCACCCATCTACACACAACACCCCATAATGACAAAATAAATCACATTTATTGAAAATGAAATACAGAAATATCTCATTTACATAGGTATTTACACCCATGAGTCAATACGTTGGAATCACCTTTGGCAGCGATTACAGCTGTGAGTCTTTCCGAGCCTCTAAGAGCTTTGCACAACTGGATCGTACAATATTTGCACATTATTCTTATAAAAATTCTTCAAGCTCTGTCAAGATGGTTGTTGATCATCGCTAGACAGCCATTTTCAAGAGTTGCCATAGATTTTCAAGCCAATTGAAGTCAAAACTATAACTAGGCCACTCAGGAACATTCAATGCCGTATTGATAAGCAACTCCAGTGTATATTTGGCCTTGTGTTTTAGGTCATTGTCCTGCTGAAAGGTGAATTTGTATCCCAGTGTCTGTTGGAAAGCAGACTGAACCAGGTTTTCCTCTAGGATTTTGCCTGTGCTTAGCTATATTCCGTTTCTTTTTATCCAAAAAAACTCCCTAGTCCTTGCCGATGACAAGCATATCCATAACATGATGCAGCCACCACCATGCTTGAAAATATGAAGAGTGGTACTCAGTGATGTGTTGTGTTGGATTTGCCCCAAACATAACGCTTTATATTCAGGAAATAAAGTTAATTTCTTTGCCAAGTCTTACTTTAGTGCCTTATTGCAAACAGGATGCATGTTTTGGAATATTTGTATTCTGTACAAGCTTCCTTCTTTTCACTCTGTCATTTAGGTTAGTATTGTGGAGTATCTACAATGTTGTTAATCCATCCTCAGTTTACTTCTATCACAGCCATTAAACTCTATAACTGTTTTAATGTCACCATTGGCCTCATGGTGAAATCCCTGAGCGGTTTCCTTCCTCTCCGGCAAATGAGTTATGAAGGATGCCTGTATCTTTGTAGTGACTGGGTGTATTGATACACCATCCAAAGTGTAATTAATAAATTCACCATGCTCGAAGGGATATTCAATGTCTGCTTTTTTAAATTAATATTTACCCTTCTACCAAGAGGTCCCCTTCTTTGCGAGGCATTGGAAAACCTCACTGGTCTTTGTGGTTGAATCTGTGTTTGAAAATCACTGCTCGACTGAGGGTGTAACGATCCCGGCAGTCTGAGTCGGGTCCTGTCTGTGGACTAGTTTTTTCTGCTCGTGATCTCCAGTTTCCCGAGGGTTCTGGAACGCTCCGGGGAGCTCTCTTGATTTCCGCACCTGCATCCCATCAGCAATCTGCACACCTGGTCCTGATCATCACCCTTCTTAGGCTCTGGCCTAACATCCATTCCCTGCCGGATCGTTAGCCATGAACAGTAGGTTTACCAGAGTATCAGTCTTAGAGCCTAGCGTTAGTTTTGTTGTTTTTGCACCTTGTTGTTTACTTACCTCCGTTTTGTTCCATCTGCAGTCACCCGTCCGGAACCTTCATCCAACCTCTGCCTGGTGGTCGGCGGCTGCCGACCCATGATGGGATCAACCACTGCACCCCCAACAACTAATCAACGCCGCCCGCTCTGTTCCCTGGATTATTCAGCATCACTCTTGAATTGTAAATAAACACTCACCTTCGTTTCAACTTACCTTGTCCTGGTCTGCTTCTGGGTTCTGGCTTTGCAACGCGTGACAGAACGATCCGGCCAGTAATGAACCCAGCGGACCTGGACTCTGTTCGCCATGCCATTACCCAGCAGGAGAAGATGTTGGGCCATCATAGCACGGTACTACAGGAGATCGCGTTGTCAGTTCGAACCTTTCTACCGGTCTGACGGAGGTCCAGAACCAACGCCAGTTTCCGGTGGAGGATCCACTACCGGTTTCACCCATCTCGCCTGCCGCTTCTGGAGCTGTGTCCTTCCGTGAGCCCAAGGTTCCGACGCCGGATAAATATGAGGGGAGCTGGGAAGATGCCGTTCCTTCCTTATGCAGTGTGGATTAGTGTTCGATCTACAGCCCTACTCTTATGCCACAGACAAGGCTAGGATAGCCTTTGTGATTGAGTTGCTGCGTGGTCGAGCGCTGGAGTGGGCTTCAGCCGTTTGGGAACGACAGGATCCCTGCATGGCTTCATACCAGGGGTTCACGGCCGAGATGAGGAAGCTCTTCGACCATTCCGTCCGAGGGAGGGACGCAGCTAGGCGCCTGTTTTCGCTCGCCAAGGAACTCGCAGCGTGGCCGACTTCGTGATCGAGTTCAAGACGTTGGCTGTGGAGAGTGGGTGGAATGAGGAGTCTCTGCAAGCGGCCTTTTACCAGGGTCTGTCGGAGCAGCTCAAGGATGAGTTGATCTCCTATCCGGAGCCTAGTGACCTGGACAGCTTGGTAGCCTTGTCTATTCGGGTGGATAATCGAGTCCGAGAGCGAAGGAGGGAGAAGCAATGGGTTCCGTCCAACCGATCAGCTTCTCAGGTTCCAGTCGGGTCGTCAAACTGCGCGGCTCGCTAAAGTTGGGAGGACTTTTAGCGAGCCAGTTTCACCTCTCAATACCTCTGTCAGACCCCGTTTCCCGGCTACCCTTATGAACAGGAATCAGAGCTTAGCGATTAACGCTTTTATCGATTCAGGTGCCGATGGGAAGCTTTCTAGATGCCGAGTTGGTGGAACAGCTGGGGCTTTCCAAGGAGCAATTGCCGGAAGCCATTGAAGCTACCACTCTGGACGGCAGTAGTCTGGCACGTATCACGATGAGGACTGAACCGGTTAAGATGCTGTTGTCGGGGAATCATTCTGAGATGATTTCATTCTTCATTCTGCCGTCTTCCCATGTTCCTCTGGTCCTTGGATACCCCCTGGCTGAAGGAACACAATCCCACGTTCGATTGGGTGACGGGCAAGGTAACGAGTTGGAGCCTTGATTGTCATGCTAACTGTCTCAAGACTGCCTGTCCCCATTCGGTTCCCAGTCAGGTGATTGAGGCTAAACCCCCAGATTTGTCCCTGGTTCCCGAGACATATCACGATTTGGGGGAAGTTTTCAGTAAGCAGAAGGCTCTGTCACTCCCTCCCCACCGACCATATGATTGTGCCATCAACCTGTTCCCTGGAGCTGTCTACCCCAAGGGAAGGTTATACAGTATCTCCCGACCTGAACGTGAGGCTTTGGAGACCTACATCAAGGAGTCCCTAGCTGCTGGTCTCGTTCGTCCCTCGTCATCACCCCTGGGGGCAGGATTCTTCTTTGTGGGTAAGAAGGATGGCTCTCTTCGACCGTGCATTGATTATCGGGGGTTGAATGACATCACGGTCAAGAACAAGTATCCCCTGCCCTTGATGAGTTCTGCCTTCGACTCCTTACAGGGTGCTACGGTGTTCACCAAGCTAGACCCTACGCAATGCGTATCACATGGTCCGGATCAGAGAGGGGGACGAGTGGTTGACGGGTTTCAATACACCGATGGGTCACTGAGTATCAGGTGATGCCGTTTGGACTGACCAATGCTCCAGCGGTATTCCAGAGTATGGTGAACGACGTCCTGAGAGATATGATCGGTCTCTTTGTGTTTGTTTACCTGGATGACATTCTGATCTTCTCGAAGGAACCTTCCGACCACGTCCAGCATGTCCGGCAGGTTCTGCAGCGATTGTTGGAGAATCGCCTGTTCGTGAAGGCCGAGAAGTGCGAGTTTCACGCCCACACGACATCCTTTCTCGGGTACATCATCTCCAGGGGAGAGATTAGGATGGACCAGGAGAAGGTTAGAGCGGTTCTGGAATGGGCCCAGCCCGGTACGAGATTGCAGCTCCAGAGATTTTTGGGGTTTGCGAATTTCTACCGCAGATTCATCCGGGATTACAGCCGTGTGGCCGCTCCGTTAACTGCCTTGACTTCCAGTATCAGGACCTTCAAGTGGAATCCGGAGGCGGATCGAGCGTTTCTGGATTTGAAGAGGCGATTCACCAACGCACCGATTCTCTCTCAACCGGACACGGCCCGTCAGTTCGTCGTTGAAGTGGACGCGTCTGATGTGGGAGTTGGCGCCATCCTGTCGCAGCGATGCTCCACGGACAGTAAACTCCATCCCTGCGCCTACTACTCTCGTCGCCTTTCGCCTGCGGAGAGGAATTACGATGTGGGTAACCGGGAGCTTCTCGCGGTGAAACTTGCCTTGGAGGAGTGGCGCCACTGGTTGGAGGGGGCGGAGCAACCGTTTATTGTCTGGACTGACCACAAGAATCTTGCTTACGTGCAATCGGCTAAACGTCTCAACTCCCGTCAGGCCAGGTGGGCGTTGTTTTTCGGACGATTCAAGTTTTCCCTGACGTTCCGACCTGGATCTAAGAACGGCAAGGCGGACGCCTTGTCTTGGAGAACATCCGGGACGGAGGAGAGTGGGTCCAAGACCGAGACAATTCTCCCCCGGAACTGCGTCGTGGGAGCAGTTATGTGGAAGATTGAGGAGGAGGTGCTGGCGGCCCTTCGGACTCAGCCCGGTCCCGGTAACGGTCCACCCGGTCGGTTGTTTGTGCCTGAGTCGGTTCGTCCTGCTGTCCTCAAATGGTCCCACGCCAGCAAGATGGCTTGTCACCCTGGCGTGGCTCGGACAATGGCGTTTCTTCGCAGACGTTTTTGGTGGCCTGCCATGGCCGAGATACTCGGGGTTTTGTTGCTGCCTGTCCAGTGTGTGCGCAGAATAAGAGTACCAATCGGCCCAGCTCTGGACTACTTCACCCCCTTCCTATTCCCCGCGACCATGGTCGCATCTGGCCCTGGACTTCGTCACTGGGTTGCCCGCTTCTGAGGGGAACACGGTCGTTCTGACTATCGTGGACAGATTCAGCAAGTTCGCCCACTTTGTGCCAATTGCCAAGCTTCCCTCTGCCTCGGAGACGTCCGAGATCCTGGTTAGGGAGGTTTTCAGGGTCCACGGGTTGCCCAGTGATATCGTTTCCGACCGTGGCCCTCAGTTTACCTCTGCTGTCTGGAAGTCCTTCTGTTTGGCCATTGGAGCTACAGTCAGTCTCACATCTGGTTTTCACCCCCAATCCAATGGTCAGGCGGAGAGAGCCAACCAGAAGATGGAAACCACGCTACGCTGCCTGGTCTCTTCCAACCCCACCTCCTGGGTCTCTCAGTTGCCTTGGGTTGAGTATGCCCACAATACTCTCCCTACATCTGCCACTGGGATGTCTCCCTTCCAGTGCCTGTATGGCTACCAACCTCCCTTGTTCCCTTCTCAGGAGAAGGAGCTCTCAGTGCCCTCTGTTCAGGCCCATATTCGTCGTTGCCACCGGACCTGGCATCGGGCCAGAAAGGCACTCCTTAGAGTTTCGGACCGGTATCAGCTCCAGGCGAATCGTCGCCGGATCCCCGCTCCCACCTATACCATCGGAGATAGGGTCTGGTTGGCCACACGGGGATCTTCCGTTACGGACTGAGTCTAGGAAGTTGTTACCGAAGTTCATTGGTCCGTTTGTGGTGGAGAAGGTGATCAATCCAGTGGCAGTTCGACTCAAACTACCGAGGGCGCTCAGAGTCCATCCCACCTTTCATGTCTCCTGCCTCAAGCCGGTTTTCCTCAGTCCTCTGTTGCCTCCTCCGCCTCCTCCTCCTCCTCCTCGGATGATCGGAGGTGGTCCTGCCTACACGGTGCGACGAATCATGGATTCCAGACGGCGGGGCCGGGGTTTCCAGTATCTCGTGGACTGGGAGGGGTATGGTCCTGAAGAGAGGAGTTGGATTCCGCGGCGACAGATCCTAGATGCTGACCTCATCCGTGACTTCTACCGCCTCCATCCTGGCGCTCCGGGAGTCCGCCCGGTGGCGTTGCGGAGGGGGGGTACTGTAACGATCCCGGCAGTCTGAGTCGGGTCCTGTCTGTGGACTAGTTTTTTCTGCTCGTGATCTCCAGTTTCCCGAGGGTTCTGGAACGCTCCGGGGAGCTCTCTTGATTTCCGCACCTGCATCCCATCAGCAATCTGCACACCTGGTCCTGATCATCACCCTTCTTAGGCTCTGGCCTAACATCCATTCCCTGCCGGATCGTTAGCCATGAACAGTAGGTTTACCAGAGTATCAGTCTTAGAGCCTAGCGTTAGTTTTGTTGTTTTTGCACCTTGTTGTTTACTTACCTCCGTTTTGTTCCATCTGCAGTCACCCGTCCGGAACCTTCATCCAACCTCTGCCTGGTGGTCGGCGGCTGCCGACCCATGATGGGATCAACCACTGCACCCCCAACAACTAATCAACGCCGCCCGCTCTGTTCCCTGGATTATTCAGCATCACTCTTGAATTGTAAATAAACACTCACCTTCGTTTCAACTTACCTTGTCCTGGTCTGCTTCTGGGTTCTGGCTTTGCAACGCGTGACAGAGGGATCTTACAGATAATTGCATGTGTGGGTTACAGAGATGAGGTAGTCATTAAAAAATCATGTTAAACACTATTATTGCACACAGTGAGTCCATGCAACTTATTATGTGACTTGTTAAGCACATTTCTCCTCCTGAACTTATTTATGCTTGCCATAACAAAGGGGTTGAATACTTATTAACTCAAGCTTTAAATTTTTTATTAATTAGTAACCATTTCTACAAACATAATTCCACTTTGACATTATGGGGTATTGTGTGTAGACCAGTTACACAAAAGCTCAATTTAATAATTTAAAATTCAGGCTGTAAAAGCGGGCAAAAAAAAGGAAAATTGGGCCAAAAAAAAGAAACCTGACTGGCTCACTTTCCCATTGAACTCGTCATCTTTCTTCTCGAATCCGCAGGACATAAAATAATATAGAGGTAAGATAATGTAGATATCAATTTTAAGACATGACATTTAGTATTTTCATATTTTAGTATGCACTTTACATATTAATGCAAAATTCCTGTTCTTAAGAAGATTTCTCACAAAAACAAGCGTATCTATGTGAAATGTTAATAGACCATTGAGTGTACCATAAGCTTTTTATTTTCAAAGCCTTTTACATTTAATTCAGCTCGTGTCATGCTAATTTCGCTTTTTGTGACCTGCGGAAACAATGTCGTAGAAATATTTGACTAAAAATAGTCAACTCAAAAATATCTCTCAAGACACCGGAGCTTGTGAATCCAAGAATTAGACTTTATTGCATAATAAAGCCGAGCTTGCTCCATGGAACAACTGTCTTCCTTTAGCTTAGAGCTCCCTTTTATACACAAATGCATAATCATGTTTCATAGCATATACAATTACTCCCCTTAGGGCAACTGATTAACTTATTTTAGTACCACTCTACCTTAGCTTTCAACGTCCAGATGTCACCTGTAATTTACTCCAAAAGGTCATGGGCGCTTTTCCATAGGAAGCCTCTTCCCTAATCTCATTATATTGGTAGCAGACCCTTTCCCTAATCTCATTATATTGGTAGCAGACCCTTTCCCTAATCTCATTACACATACATACATTAATTTATGTTTACACACTGTATTGGCTATATTCCTTATTTAAACATACATCTGGATTATAGAATGTCAATCATGTTTACTATATTTTACTTTTGACATTTCCCTACATTTGCCTTAATGATACATAAAATATTACCATAACAACTTTGAAGACGACCACCACAACATGTAAAATTCTCAAAGTTGCAAGAATGCTTCGTTGCTGTCAAAAGAGCTTGGTGCTTTTTATTAGATGTATTAGGTTACGAAATCCGACTATTCGGATATACGGTTAATGAAATGTTAGAGAAGGACCCCACTGAACGATTCAGAACATGAATAATCATATTTGTCTTGGTAAAATGTATTTTATAACATAAGGAAGTGAATTTTAATCACCAAAGCGCGTTTTTTCACCACTCTGGGCAGAGTGGGTGGAAACCCTACATTTTGCCTTCAAGATCAGGTGGGTTAGAGGTGCAGGCTTTGAAACATGACCAGTCTTCTTCCTGTGGTAAGTGGGTAAAAGAGTCAGTGCTTTTTCTGGTAAGTGCCAAAAGAGGAGGACATTTTCACAGATTTTCACTGCTCTGGCCTCAATTCACAAGCTCTGTAGAAGTCAAAGACCTGTACTTTAGCATGCCTTCAAAATAAAGAAAAACACCATTACTCAACTAACAATTGACTGCAAAATACGACCTACCTTTTGCCCAACTGGACTCCACATTCTTGTAAGATACAGAAGAATTCACTAAAGTCCTAGAGTAAAGCTAGTTCCAGGTAAATGGTTGCACGCAGAAGTGGAAAAGGCCATCGTATGGGTCTGGGCATTAAGGTGTGGACCAAAAACAGCCCCTATGGTCCAACAGTAAGTCTAGCTACAGGTAAAGAGAGGTAAAGACCGATGGGTTTGGGTCAGGGAGTTGGGGTACAGTACTTACTGGACTGGGCAGTCCTGGCCTCGATGGGTTGCGTGTAGACGCCCAGGCCCATCTCAGAGCGAGCAGCCAGGGAGAACATGTAGAGGGTGTCTGGCTTCAGACCCTCCACAGCATAGGACCCCGCAGGAGGGAAGGTCACACTGAGCTGAGGGAGAAAACAGGCAGAAGAGACGTTAGTAAAAGTCTCAGAATCCAGGAGCCAAAAACTAATATTGTGTGCACTAGCTAGCTAGCTACTCTATTTATGTTTATGCCTGTCACTAGAGAGTATTCAAAAAGCACAATGAGAAAAGTAGATATTGTAATCCCCGATGTTAATATATAACACTTCCACATACAGTGGCTTGCGAAAGTATTCACCCCCCTCTGCATTTTTCCTATTTTGTTGCCTTACAACCTGGAATTAAAATGGATTTTTTGGGGGGTTGTATGATTTGATTTACACAACATGCCTACCACTTTGAAGATGCAAAATATTTTTTATTGTGAAACAAACAAAACTGAAAACTTGCATAACTATTAACCCCCCCCCCCAAGTCAATACTTTGTAGATCCACCTTTTGCAGCAATTACAGCTGCAAGTCTCTTGGGGTATGTCTCTATAAGCTTGGCACATCTAGTCGCTGGGATTTTTGCCCATTCTTCAAGGCAAAACTGCTCCAGCTCCTTCAAGTTGGATGGGTTCCGCTGGTGTACAGCAATCTTTAAGCCATTCCACAGATTCTCAATTGGATTGAGGCCTGGGCTTTGACTAGGCCATTCCAAGACAATTAAATGTTTCCCCTTAAACCACTCGAGTGTTGTTTTAGCAGTATGCTTAGGGTCATTGTCCTGCTGGAAGGCGAACCTCCATCCCAGTCTCAAATCTCTGGAAGACTGAAACAGGTTTCCCTCAATAATTTCCCTGTATTTAGCACCATCCATCATTCCTTCAATTCTGACAGTTTCCCAGTCCCTGCCAATGAAAAACATCCTCACAGCATGATGCTGCCACCACCATGCTTCAATGTGGGGATGGTGTTCTCGGGGGGATGAGAGATGTTGGTTTTACGCCAGACATAGCGTTTTCCTTGATGGCCAAAAAGCTCAATTTTAGTCTAATCTGACCAGAGTACCTTCATCCATATGTTTGGGGAGTCTCCCACATGCCTTTTGGTGAACATCAAACGTGTTTGTTTATTTTTTTCTTTAAGCAATGGCTTTTTTATGGCCACTCTTCCGTAAAGCCCAGCTCTGTGGAGTGTACGGCTTAAAGTGGTTCTATGGATAGATACTCCAATCTCCGCTGTGGAGCTTTGCAGCTCCTTCAGGGTTATCTTTGGTCTCTTTTTTGCCTCTCTGATTAATGCCCTCCTTGCCTGGTCCATGAGTTTTGGTGGGCAGCTCTCTCTTGGCAGGTTTGTTGTGGTGCCATATTCTTTCCATTTTTTTATAATGGATTTAATGGTGCTCCGTGGGATGTTCAAAGATTAGGATATTTTTTATAACCCAACCCTGATCTGTACTTTTCCACAACTTTGTCCCTGACCTGTTTGGAGAGCTCCTTGGTCTTTATTGTGCCGCTTGCTTGGTGGTGCCCCTTGCTTGGTGGTGTTGCAGACTCTGGGGCCTTTCAGAACTGGTGTATATATACTGAGATCATGTGACAGATCATGTGACACTTAAATTGCACACAGGTGGACTTTATTTAACTAATTATGTGACTTCTGAAGGTAGTAATTGGTTGCACCAGATCTTATTTAGGGGCTTCATAGCAAAGGTGGTGAATACATATGCACACACCACTTTTCCGTTATTAATTTTTTAGAATATTTTGAAACAAGTTATGTTTTTCATTTCACTTCACCAATTTGGACTATTTTGTGTATGTCCATTACATGAAATCCAAATCCAAATCCATTTAAATTACAGGTTGTAATGCAACAAAATAGGAAAAATGCCAAGGGGGATGAATACTTTTGCAAGGCACTGTAAAAGGTACACAAAGTAGGAATTACATATTGGATCCTAGCTTGCATTTGCAACACCTGAAAGTCAACTAACAGAGTAAAGGATAACAGAAACATCTATTATTTTCCGTGGTCCTTCGAGACGGATAACAACATTCCTGGAGTAGACGGACTGTATTATCAGTAAGGGTATTATCAGTCATTTACCTTGTTGCCAGAGTTAGCCTCCCAGTACATCAGTTCATACTTGGTGATCTGGTCCTGGACAGGCCACAGCCACGACAGCATGATGCGGGTGTCCAACTCTGCCTCGGCCTCGAAACTAGACGGCTGGGCTGGTACTACAGGCAGAGAGAAAGAGAGATGAAACACTCAGAATACACCGCGGGTACATCCTTATCCTCCCCATCCATTTAAAACCATCGGAATATATTTTAAATCCACAAAGGGAAGCGCACACTTTGGACAGACGGGTAAAGAATTGGGGACAAAGTGAATCATATATACTACTGTAGAGTCTATAGACATGATGTGAGACACAGCTGCTGTGCTTTTACTCTGTTATAGTGCTGAGACAGCGGTTTCACAAATATCAGCAATTTACAGAACACTTTCTCAAGTGGCTACATTATACCTTTAAAAGCTAGAGTAAGTCTATAGTACAGAGGGAGCCATTTCAGATGAGCGTGTCTGCACAACAAAATATTCTGGGGCACTTCATCACTTTTCTTCTCAGAGGTGTCAGAAGAGGAGGAAACTGTAGAGTAGACATTATCTATGTTGTACTTTGAGGACACAGTAGATAATATGTCCTTGTGGATGTGGATATTCACTCAGTGAAAAGTGAAACCTCTATTGGGGAGACCTACAGCTGAAACAGAGCTGTTTCATACAGTGTTCACTTACCACCTAGGTAGTGTCCCTTCTTCATAAGTAACAGTGTCCACTCAGCTCTCCCCAACTACATACGTTGTACACTCACCACCTAGGTAGTGTAGTAGGTGGTGTACTACTTCAGAGTGTCCACTCACCTCCCTGCTGGGTCTTGACCTGCAGTACATCAGAGGGAGGTCCGTCTCCTACAGAGGTGAACCCCAGCACCCTGAGGCTGTAGGTGATGTCAGTGGTCAGCCCTGAGATGGTGGTCAGTCTGCTGTCGTCAGTGTTGTGTTTCTGCCACCCACTAAGTGGGGCTCCGAGGTCCGAGCTGTAGTACACCCGGTACCTGAGGAGGAGTGGGTTAGAAAATCTATCAATCAATCAATAATGTTTAGAAAATGAACCAAAAAATGTACACATATTTGGCAAAGCATCAGACGAAAGGACATGTTATATCAACCTAGGTGTATGAAATATATACATGCTTTATGAAGCATATATGACTTATAAAGGGTTTATGAAGGCTTCAATAAAAATTAATATAATATTTTACCCTCTGATCTGTCCGTTAGGCTCCTCGGGCGGCTCCCATTGGACCAGCATGGTGGAGGCGCTGAGCATGCGAGCCTGTACAGCCAGCGGTGGCGAAGAGGGAGCCTGTTCACTGGTCCTGGTGTCCACGAGGCTGCTGGGTGGGCCACGCCCGATGTTGTTCACCGCCATGACGCGGAACTCGTACTCGGAGTAAGGGCTGAGGCCACCGATGCTGTAGCGCGTGGTGGCTACTCCGTCCACCTAAAATAGAATGATATGATAATAATATGGTTATTCAGCAGACTTTTATCTAAAGTGACTTACAGAACTGTCAACATTGACCCTGACACATATATTTAGTATTTGTGGCCTATGCGGGAAGAGAACCCACAACCATGTGGGAATCAATCCCTAAACCACGTGGGAATTGAAATCACAACCATGTGATAATGGAACCCACAGCCTTGGTGTTGCTAGCCCCATGCTCTAACCCACTGAGCCACTGGAACCATTGGACCGTACCTCCTGGAAGCCGTTGTCAGAGACCTTGGCCCGGTACTGGATGACGTAGTAGGACACAGGCTCAGGGTTCCCAGAGTCCCAGGTCAGGGTGACACTGGTGGCTGTGGTCTCCGTCACGATCAGGGAGGTGGGGGGCTTGGGCAAGGCTGTCAGACATACCAGGGGGAGGGAGCGAAATACACTGGTCATGGAAGATTACAACAGCAAAAATATAAATATCTGTTTTAATGGACAATAAAGTATACTATTCTACTGTATTTTATTCTACTCTATTCTCTTTATTTTCTATTCTATTCTACTCCATTCTATTCTCCCATCCTTTGTCCAATCCTGCTAACAGAATACTACATATAAAGGCCTTAAATAGGTTGAAAGTGCTCTATCTCACTAACGCAGGCCCCAGAGCTGTGAGCAGCAACAAGAGCGAAAAGAGCGAGAAGGACAGCACTCACATCCTATCAGTCAATCACTATTCAGAAGCCTGTCTCTTTCAGTCCCTCACCTGTCACTGGAGGGGCCAACTCAGCCATGTTCATTATCTCTCAAAGCAAAGTCTCTCACCCAGTGTGACACACACGCTGCCTATTCACATGCAAAACACCAACCATTCAGCACACTCACCATACTCTCTCTCTCTCTCTCTCTCTCTCTCTCTCTGAATAGGAAGCCTATTCTCTCCTTCTCTGCTATCTAGGGCGAAACTTCCTGTTTCAATTAACCTGAGAGTCTGAGAGTCTTGACTAGAGAGATGAATAGAGTAATGCGTATTTTCTATTTTCATTTTTATTTATATATTGATCCAAAGAAACAATTTCAGGGCTTGAGGCGTCCCTTTGGCATAAAAAATGTGTTCAATGTGAGGTAAAGGAGTATCAATACAAAATTATAATATTAAGAGAGTCTAAAGATACTAAAGAATAGTTGGTGTTAGTCTGAAATAAATAACCAGAATAGAAAGTAGACTCAAGCAGACTGACTCAAAATCGATGTAAGCAATGTAAAATGGAGTGAACTGAATGTAAGTTATCTGGCTGGTTTTGTGCTATGATTTCTTGTGGTGTTTTTCAATTATTTGACATTCTATGGAATTGCAAAGTGACAAATTACATAACATATAAGAGTATAATATAATACTATTTTGTTCTACACTGGCATAGCGTATGAGTTTGAAACACAAGATGTACGTCCTCACGGTAATGGTAATGTACATGCTCTCCCAGGTTTTCCTATTTCCATAGCAAATGGAAAGAGCATCATTGTAATACAATTTTGGCTGAAAATGGTTGCTAAATCACTTTTGCATTGTATATGATAGTACCGCTGTCAGAGTCCAAATGGATCTGCTAAAGTAAGAGGCGTTGGGGTGTAAAACAGGGAGAACAGCTCGCCTTGCAGGCATCAGACGGACATTAGCAACCGATAGGTATTAGAGCAAGAGAACAACCTTATACAGCTGCAGCGCCTAACTCCCAACGCCTTTCTCGACATCTGCTATTAATGGCTCCGTCCCAAATAACACCCTATTCCCTATATAGTGCACTACTTCTGACCAGGGCCCATGGGGCTCTGATCAAAAGTAGTGCACTATGTAAGGAATAGGGTGCCATTTTGGACGGAGACATTATGCGGCGTATCCAAAAAAGGCAACAGAAGCTTTTATATTTCTTTGAACAATGTGAAACCTCTAAAGTATTACTCTGAGTGCTGAGTGATGTTAAGATAGAAGTTAGATGACGTTACGGCCTTTTATGCAGAATACTTATTCATCAGTAGGATTCTGTAGAGGAGAGAGAGCCTCTCCCAACACTTGAAAATATCCCACCATCTGGCAACACTGTGAGTGATATCATGAACTAACTTGGGGAGTTTTTGGATATGTGTTTATGTATTTCCCTTACCGTATTATTTGCTTTTTGATAGTCATATTGTGTTTGTTTAGTATTGCCATAGGACCCCATTCATTCTCAAAGTAAGCAGTGCAGAAGTAGACTTCCCTCAGTTCAAAACTCATCTTTCATAAAACGAATTGAAGTTCTCTCTAATAACTCTAGTGAATTAACGATTGATAGGTATTCAAGCATCACAAATACTCACACTGATATTATGTGTTGTTTCAGTGAGTGCAAATAACAATCCCTAGGAGAATTAACTGACTTCATTTTCTCTCCATATGTCATGGCTGCTCAACTCACCTCAGAGAAAGGAGAGATAATATGATAACTTATTTTGTTTTCAAGCATTTCACATGTAACTAACAAAGTAGTCTTTTACAAATTCTATTTGGAATCATTAGTCTATATCTAAGCCCCTTATTTAAAACATGTATATTGCTTTGTGCTGTACATATTAGATACAGTGAGTAAGCCTATTTCCTGAAAGCACGATCACTTTGTAATGGGAAAGTAAACTCGAGATGCTTATCTAGCTACAGTAGTTTGTCATCGTTGGTTTTTCCGGAAAGAAAAGTCTCAGCCATGTTGAATTATTGATAAGAATATTAATGCATGCACTGTCATCTGGTGTCTGAGGGATTAGTCATTTAAATATGACCCCTTTACCAGACTCTCTCTGAGACGTAAAGACAGATGACTGGTGACGAGAAACAAAGATCCAATCAAACTTCGGTAGCAAAACATAAAATACAGTTTGAGCTATAGCTTACTAAGCTTTTATAGTGCAGTCTAAAGACATAGAGACATACTGTATCTAAAATGTCTAGCTTATATTAATCTTCACTATAAAATATCTCAGATGGATGTTGATCTAGATCCATCTGTTAATTTTGGATGTTGACATGTAGATCTTGAATGAGGGCTACTTTTCTAGATACCCAACTTAGCTAACTCACTGCATCCCAGGCACAACAAACAGTCAAAATCCCAAACAACCTCTCTCACACTTTCCCAGCCCTCTCACCTTTGACAGTGATCTGCGCGGTGGTCTCGATCATGCCGAGTGACGATATCGCCACACAGGTGTAGTTGGCAGACTGGAGGATGTTGGTGACCTCCAACACGTTCCTCCCAATGGGCATCTCTTCCTCCTTGGTCAGCTCTACTACTCCCATCATCCACTTGACGTAAGGCATGGGCGCTCCCACCGCCACGCACGTCAGGTTCACGCTGCCACCCGGCATCACCTCATGGTTGGTGGGCGGGATGGAGAACCGGGGTGGCACGCGGCGCACTGCAGGTGGAGAGCAGAGGAGGGTGAGTGGGCAAGGAACTGGAGGTTTGATGGGGGACAATGCATGGGAGGCTGGGATAGCCTGATACCTTGATAGTCGGGCCTGGCTGTCGCTGTATGCTGTTCTCTGGGACAATAGAGGCATTTGGCAACCCTGCTATAGTTAGTTAGGGTGGGAAACTTCAGCCAAATCATGTACTATATATATATATATCTATTACGCAATTGTGAAATAGGTCTTTCCTCTCCTTTCATGTTATATTTGGAAAAAAACGGCTAATGCGGCCTAAAGCTGGATTTCTCACGAGTGCCTTTGGATTTCCTTCTTTGGTATGTAGATTAAGACGCACTTGGAGATAGATACTGCTGCTGCTGTGGGTCTATGGCTTCCCTGCCATATTCAGAGTTACCTAGCTAACTACCACTCGTTCGGTCTCTAAGTGCGAGTGAATAAAACAGGTTTCTCCATTGTTATCTCCCATACAGCATTAGAAATCCCCTTAAGTGCTGGGAAGTACAGCTCATTACATCTGAATTAATGCTGCACCGCTACTCTCTCAGTATGCATTAAACATACATAGCTCAATGGCATAGCAGATAAAGTGCTCACACACCCCCCTTGAATGGGAAGGCTAAGAATGGTCACGAAATGTGACTCAGAAAGTATAATTTAAGCGTAGAGTCTGAATATTCTGGCTGTGAGGGGCTTAGATGGTGTCTTACAGTCTTTTCACCGGGTTTCTTCTTGGTCTAACTAAATAGAAGGGGAGGGGAGAACTACATGCTGTGTCAGATAAACAGGGAGAGATGTAGAGGTTTATGACAGATTTGGCCTGCGTCCCAAATGGCACCCTGTTCTCTATGTAGTACACCACTTTTGATCAAAGCCCTATGGGCCCTGTTCAAAAGTAGTGTACTACATAAGGAATAGGGTGCCATTTGGGACACACTCTTAGGCTTTCTCACTGAATAACGTTTTCACTTTGCACTGCCTGACAACTTCAATGAAACACAGCAGGGTATAGCTGGTGTTGTATAATTTGGGAGCGGTACTTCTTTGAACAAAGAAACTGAAAGAGGATTATGTACTATGCACGCATAATGTCTTCATTTGGCTCAACCACGTACAGTATTTAAGTTAATTAGTTACAACCAAGTGAAGAATCACTTTGAGAAATGAATGTGCAGTATTTGCATGGGCTCAGTCAGTCAGTCAATAAGTGAGAGAAGAGAGGAGATAGTAATCTTGAGAGAGAACATAGTGGTGGTGTTGGAGGCTGTCCTCTCTGTAAATACAAGAGCTGCATTGTCTGTCTGCTGGGACCGGCTGGGAGGGAGAGAGGGAGGAGAAGAGAGGGACGGAGGGAACCATAAGGGTCTGTGATACAGATGGCTGGTATTAACACAGGTTCCCACGGAGACTGGCCTTGCCTGAGAACGTGACGTGGCGGACAGAGGGAACGACAGAGGGAGGGAAGAAGGGAAGGAGGAGAGGAGGGTTGGAGAGAGAGAGAGAGAGGGCGGGAGAGAGAGAGATAAAGAAAAATAGATAGAGAGGTAGTGAGAGGAGGGGAGGGGGCTAGCTCTGTTCGAGGCTGGGTATAGGCCATAGTTATGGGCCATTCCGTTTAACGTTTTAGAGTGATCTCAGGTCAAAATGTCAGAAAGAGGAAACCTTTTAAAAGTTGAGTTGCAAAACTTTTAGATGTATCAGGGTGCCACTACTGCCAATCTCATATTTTACGACTGTATTTCTGTGGCTAGAACCTCACAGAGTGGATGTTGTAAATCATCCTGCAGGTGAAGTACAGCAAGCAGCCAAAACCAGGCCTTGACGTTTCAATTCCCAATTGATCTCCCAACACACACAGATCTGCAGGAACTCACATTAACACCCGCAAAACTATCCCCTTTCAGACAGTGCTGAGACTCTTAATCATCAGTAGGCAGCAGTATGATACTGTCTGAGAATGAGACCTACAAATAACTAACGTTCCCATTTTCATCTCTCTTTGGCCAGGAAAGATCCAAGGTTGCAGCATAATACCGAACCACTCATTGAGAAAGAGTCGGTGTCCCAAATGGCACCCTATCCCTTATATAGTACACTACTTTTGACCAGAGCCTAATGGTTTCTGGTCAAATGTAGTGCACTATGTAGGGAATAGGGTGCCATTTGGGATGTAACCAGACTTTAATTTGGGAAGCGGGAGGAGAACTCTGTAGCAGACCTCTGTTTTGTGTTTGAAGATAAAATAAATGCAATATTATTCACATCACAACTTTCTTAAAAACTGTGTTTATCATCATGACTAAGAAATGACCTTCTTATTTCCTTACCACAGCAAAATGATGCAGGCAGAGTAGTAATATAGTACTTATTCTAGGGCCCACCAGCCCTGGCTGGCCAGCAGTTACATCTATATACTGTAAATATCTCCAAACTGGGTTTAAAAATAGGCAGGGGAAAAAAAGGTTGCTTTTTTCCTCTAATACAAACAGCTCAGTTTTTATGTGACTTGAATGCTTTATGGGGTGTGAGGTGAAGTTGCTATTCCTCTTTCACGCGCTCTCTTCCTCTCTCCCTCCATCTCTCCCTCCATCTCTCCCTCCTTTCATCCCCCCCATATAGTACTGTAGTCTACGACAGGGAACCAGAACTGAGGAACATGAAGATAACTACCAACTGTGGTGCATTATGGGTATCTAAAGCACCTGGTGCAACACTAACACAACATAACAAAATCCCTTTTTCATTAAGCCTATGTCGAGAACATGGGCATTTTCAATCTTCTCTTCTACAGTATTGACCTTACCTTATCTAAGCCGAGACTTAGATTGTGTATGCATACAGTGCATTCGGTATTCAGACCCCTTAACTTCTTCCACATTTTGTTATGTTACAGCCTTATTTTAAAATTGATTACATATATAAAAATCCTCATCAATCTACACACAATACCCCATAATGACAAAGCAAAAACAGGTTACAAGACATTCTAGCAAATGTATTAACAATAAAAAACGGAAATACCTTATTTACATAAGTATTCAGACCCTTCAGCTCAAAATTGAGCTCAGGTGCATCCTGTTTCCATTGATCATCCTTGAGATGTTTCTACAACTTGATTGGAGTCCACCTGTGGTAAATTCAATTGATTGGGCATGATTTGGAAAGGCACACACCTGTCTCTATAAGGTCCCACAGTTGACAGTGTATGTCAGAGCAAAAACCAAGCCATGAGGTCGAAGGAATTGTCCGTAGAGCTCTGAGACAGGATTGTGTTGCGACACAGATCTGGGGAAGGGTACCAAAACATTTCTGCAGCATTGAATGTCCCCAAGAACACAGTGGCTTCCATCATTCTTAAATGGAAGAAGTTTGGATCCACCAAGACTCTTCCTAGAGCTGGCTGCCCGGCCAAACTGAGCAATCGGGAGAGAAGGGCCTTGGTCAGGGAGGTGACCAAGAACATGATGGTCACTCTGACAGAGCTCCAGAGTTCCTCTGTGGAGATGGGAGAACCTTCCAGAAGGACAACCATCTCTGTTGCACTCCACCAATCAGGCCTTTTTGGTAGAGTGGCCAGACGGAAGCCACTCCTCAGTAAAAGGCACATGAAAGCCCACTTGGAGTTTGCCAAAATTCACCTAAAGGACTCTCAGACCATGAGTAACAAGATTCTCTGGTCTGATGAAACCAAGATTGAACTTTTTAGCCTGAATGCCAAGGGAGACTAGTCAGGATCGAGGGAAAGATGAACGGAGCAAAGTACAGAGAGATCCTTGATGAAAAGCTACTCCAGAGCGCTCAGGACCTCAGGCTGGGGCAAAGGTTCACCTTCCAACAGGACAACGACCCTAAGCACACAGCCAAGACAAAGCAGGAGTGGCTTCAAGACAAGTCTCTGAATGTCTTTGAGTGACCCAGACATTGAACCAGATCTAACATCTTTGGAGAGACCTGAAAATAGCTGTGCAGCGACGCTCCCCATCCAACCTGTCACAGCTTGAGAGGATCTGCAAAGAAGAATCTGAGAAACTCCCCAAATACAGGTGTGCCAAGGTTGTAGCGTCATACCCAAAAGACTTGAAGCTGTAATCGCTGCCAAAGGTGCTTCAACAAAGTACTGAGTAAAGGGTCTGAATACTTATGTAGTACCGCTCCCAAGTTTTTTAGTTTTTCAAAAATGTATAATAAGCTGTTTTTGCTTTGTCATTATGGGGTATTGTGTGTAGATTAATGAGCGGAAAAAAACATTTAATCAATTTTAGAATAAGGCTGTAACGTAACAAAATGTGGAAAAAGTCAAGGGGTCTGAATACTTTCTGAATGCACTGTATGTGTGTGTGCATGCATGGATGTGTGCCAAGTGCACAATCTATGTATGCACCAATCTTTAAATAAAGTCTGAGTGTGATTCATTCAAGTCACGAAAACACTGAGATTTTGAGATGTACACATCTATTCCTCTGTAATCAATTTGAGGCCAATGGTCGAGTGACTCAGAGCTTTTCAGAGGAAATGCACCAATGTGTTAGATTGGAGTCTGCAAGGTGTCAAAGTGACATGCTGGGCAGCGCAGGGCATAGAAGGAGGAATTATAGCAAGCCAACGTTAGTCACTGTGTACATTATTAGAAGGATGAGGAGGTTGGAGGTTACCCATGGATATGGAAAATGGTCACAAAATGGTTAGTGTTGATTTGCTGACTGAGTGAATGACTCAAGAGAGGTTTTAACAAGGGGTTATCTCGATTATTGTTGGCTATGGAGGCGGTGGTACAGGTCAAACGATAAAGATCACCAGAAAGTGGTGGAGGAAGAGAACTAAGGTCATCCTCCTCGCAGTAGAAGGGAGTGGGAGAACGCCGTAGGGTTTAGTCACTGGTTTCACAGGAGGCAGTTTTAGTATCAGAGGAAGTAGTATCAGCAGTAGCAACATGAGAAGCTGGCAGTTATAATGCAGACACACACTCTTATCTTCATTGGCATGCCACAGAGAGAGGGGGGGGGGGAGAGAGAAGGAGGGAGGGAAGGAAGGAAGGATTTGGGATTGGAAGCAGAGTCCTGATAAAGAAAAGGTAAGGATTTGGAGCTGAGGGCGGTAGGGGGTGGAGGGGGTAGTGGGGTGGAAGCACAATCGTTGTTGCACACAGATTTTGTCAAGCAAGGCATGCAGCAGCCCAGGCACAAGGCAAGCAAAGCATCAAGCACATTACTAGCTAGCTACAGAGCAGCTATGATCATGATGCCATGCTTGAGTGATCACACAAAATGGTCCTATAATAAACAATAACACAACTATCCCTGTAGTAACTTACAGACCAACTCAAAGACCTTGTCTAATCGATGCCAGTAAAACTATTCGACTTCAGTTTGCCTGTCTGCGGAGGTACTGCAAGACCACACTGTATTGATTAAAAACGTATTCTACTGACCGCTGTACAACAAGTAAACAAAACAAACAACAACATTAAGAAGTCATCTGGTTACAAGATGAGCTCCAGGTTCAACAAGAGGTTCTGGTCCATTCTTTATACTCTGTGCTGGGGTCTAGGAGCATTGGTCTACCAACATCTTCCATAGAAGAGAGAACCAGCATTTCTCACCAAACAGTATTTTCTATACTATGGGTTATGGCACTGGAAGCTCTCTGACAGAAACTTTGACATGGGAATGCACTTTGACATGGGAATGCATCATGCAAGCATAATGCTTCATCAGATGTGTAACACACAGTGCAAGCATTAATGTGTACTGATATACAGTACAACATATTGTATATCATACATTACATGGACTTGGAATATTTCTCTATTCTGACCAATTGCCTTCTGACAAAGCTACAAACATCCAGAAAGCTACTTCTGTCCTCTGTTTGGAGCAGATAGAATGGAGAGGAGAGATTCCCAGCCAACTGAACTGGGAAAATAATATATTGGCAATGAGAGGAAGCAGAGAAAGAGATTACAGCATCTTCTGCTGCTCCTTCTCTGTCAATTATCTCGGGACCATCGGTCAATGAAAGAAACTAAGTAAGTATTTCTGAATAATACAAAGGAGAGGAAGGAATTGGTTAACTATCTAAAATATAGTCCTTTATTAGAGAAAAGGCATTAGACTGTCTGGGATAATTGGGAGGTAAATTGTTAGCACGGACCTCCATTTTGGAAAGTGCCTAGCTGATGTGTGAGTTGGCAGGAGGGTCGGGTGGCTGAGACGGTTCTTATCTACCTCCCATACAGAGAGACAGCTCCTCAGCTCAGCTTTAAGCTTGAAAAGACGGACTAGAAAAAAATACTGAAAAACACACTGGGTCCTTCAAACAAATAAAAAAAATGCTTTAAAAAAGAATGATCCTCCTCTCTGCCATAGTCTCTCCCTCTCCCTGTTTTTCTCTGCTCTCATTGTTCTGTGAAATAAATCTGGAAGCCTGCATTGAATTTTGATTCCAAAATAAACAATCAAAGCTGCTTTAGCCCGATTAAATACTCGAAAACTCAGAAGGCTTTTCACAGTTAACCAGAATAACACAACATTCTCTACTAAATAGGTTAAGCATTCCAGGGTGGTTGGGAAAAAGGCAAATATTGAAATGTGAACTTTTATGTAAATAGTTCTGATCTCTTAAGCTTCATGCAACATTCCTATATTTGTTCCCTGACCCCAGGATTAATACCATTAGACAATGAGAAAACACACTGCTGTTGTCGAAATAATACAAGACCTGACCGTTGCATCACTCAGAGTCCATACACTCCTCATTTTCAAGATATCATAAACAATGGATATAGCCAAGGCTGCAATCCTTCCTACTGATAGCCTATTGTTACTCCCTAGATGAGAAAGAAATCCACATCCAACCACTATCCATGATTCAGCAGTGAGTGAGTATCTTAGAGAGGGCAAAGTCAAGGTATGATCCTTATGCCTCTGTATTTTCTAAGATTGTATGGTGGAGAGCTATGCTACCAGCTGATGAAGGTGGATGAGAGGTAAAGGAAGGTGAGTGGTGCATTCTGCTAGATTAGTGAGAGCCTGTGGGCAGCAGAGATGTGAGGGCTCAGGCACCTTGAGGCTCTGCCCAAAGGTAGTGCACTATATAGGGACTAGGGTGCCAATTTGCACACAGCCCTGGTTGGACGGACACAGTGTGAACATAAAGGATGATGGGATGGAATAGACACGCCCCAGGTGAGATGAGGAACACCTGAGAAAACAGACAAGGTCAAGACTTGACAGACTGAAGCTAAAAGAGAAGACCCATCCATGCCAGGCATATTCAAAGACATATAACGGTGTAGATGGTTGAGGGTGGAGGCAAGCAGCATAGCAGTGGTATGGTTGAGGGGTAGAGACAGGGTAGGAGATGCACATAGGAGGTTCAGGTTGGTAGAGGCAGATAGGTTCTTGAGAGGCCCATCAGGCCGGGACGGGCCCGTGGCACCCAGCCTGATACCGTGGGTGCTGCCAGGCTCCAGTCCACTGACCCTGGGTGCACTGTGGGGTACTGGAGGAGGAGCAGGAGGGTAAAGAGTGAAAAAAACCAACCTTCTCGTTGATCTGAGAGGATTTGGTGAGGTTTGGATTGTTTTTTGGATGGCGGGGTGCGATGATGATGATGGAGGGAATAAACATAAAAGAGAAAAAGAAAAAACAAGAAGAGAAAAAAAGAGGAGGAAGAGGAAGAAGAAGAGGAAGAAGAGGAGGAAGACAAGGAGAAACAGAGAGAGTAAAACAGGCAAATCGTTCCGCTTATCCATAAAAGAGAAAGTAAGGAGAACACTATGGAGACAAAAGCCAGTGCATTGATAAACACACCCAAAGAACACATAGCAACATCCCTCATACAATACATACATTAATATAAACCACACACAACCACACACACACACACACACACACACACACTCCTCCCTTTTCCTGACTACTCTCATGCCCTAAGGCCCTCCCTTCCCATCGTGTATTAAGACGGAATTAGAGAGTCAGGGGCTACATCACAAATGGCATCCTATTTCCTAGAAATCACACTACTTTTGACCAGAGTCAAAAGTAGTGTACTATTAAGGGAATAAGAGTGCCATTTGGGACACAGACAGAGTCTCCTTGGCTGACAAGCGGACTTCATTATGCACACAAAGCTGACAGTGTCCTGCCGGTAGCTAAGTCATTTACTCTGTCCATTGACTCCTTCTTAGCAGAGCCACTGAGGAGAGCAGAGAGAGAGGCTGGATGTGAATATCAACATCAAACATGGCCGTCACTGACTCTGAACTAGTCATACACTCAGTCAAAGACAGAGACCTGACCACAGAGCTATACACTGACCACAGAGACAGATCTGTGCATCACTCACTCAATGTAGAGGCAATGGCCTGATAACACCTTTGTGTCCTGACAGAGATGATCAAATGGGTCACGGTGGTGAACCAGTATAGTGAGTTCATGATAGCCTATAAATAATGTCCCATACATGGTGTCATATGTGCACAATCCTATTCCTATGTGAGCAGAGTACTGTATAGTGTATCTAAAGATTATATGCTTTATAGATGTGGTTCCTTTGCATTAAAGCTTCTTTCTAACCTTGATCTATTCACGCACGCGAGCACGCACGTACATATCGCGCACACACACACACAGAAAAAAAAGAACACACAAAAACACGTTTCAGAGAAACTCAGAAAACCCCAAGGCACATTAAACCTTGATTGACACTAAGGCAAACCACATACAGACATGAGAAAGCACAAAGACAATGGTAGACTTCTTTTTCATAGCAGGATAAGCATTTGTGAAATGAACATTCCCATATACAGTCTGTGTATATGATACAAGAACACTCCAGAAAATGAGTGGTGATCAGAAAGAAAAAAGCTGAGAGAGACAGACAAAATAAAAGGAAGAAGTACAGATATAGGAGAGAGAGAGAGAGAGAGAGAAGAAAACCATCCCTCTACACGCATGCACACACACACACACACTCTATTTCAGGCATCAGAAGTTGCTAAGGAAATGACAACACTGGTAAAGTAGAGCACACACCTGGAGAGACAGAGGTTAGACCCGTTCAGACAAGAACACATTGTACTGATACAGAAATTAGTAAGAAAACACACAGGAAATAGGCTGGTAGTCTTGACCTTAATGACTTCAGTTGTAGGTTTTGTAGAATGATATTTCAGCACAGTGTATAAAGTTTTTTTCTTTTTTTCAAATGAGCAAATCTACTATATTCTACAATATAGTAAAACTCCATGGCAATGCATAATGGACTGAGGGTTTTCAGTGAAAATTACTCCTATAGAATATGCATAATTTTTCACAGTGTAAAGAACACTTCAAAATACTATTTGCGTTCTCAAAGGCAATTTCTCTCCCCAGTGTGAGATGTAATCTGCTCTCACACACACATTGCACGCGCACATACACACGCACATACTGCAGGATAGTAACATGTGCATGTGCGCATGCACAAATGCACACACACACACACAAGCAACCAATTACACAATCTCTAACTCTCAGTCACAGGGCATGTGCAGGCTGATTCCAGAACACTCATACATATATTAAATGCCATTCATCAAACGGACCAATCCTAAATCTGTATTCCCTGCGACTGCACTCCCTCTGCCATGTGGTCCAAGTTAAGGTCTGCGTTCCAAATGAAACCCTATTGCCTATATAGTGCACTAATTTTAACCAGGGCTCTGGTCAGAAGTAGTTCACTATATAGGGAATAGAGTGTAGGGAATAGGGTGCCATTTGGGACGTACCCAAGATCAAAAGGGGAGTGCTGCAGGATAGAATCTCTTCTATATGTCTTTTATATTAGTTTTCTTATCACTTCCTTATCACTGAATGGGTCATGTATGTAATCTGGGCAGGTTAGCGTTTGTCGTCATGAATCTTGTTCTGGAGGCAGCTCTGCAGAGTGGTCACTAGCTGGCACAGCCATAAAATCATAAAATCTGATTCTAAACCTAACCCTAACCTTAACCACACTGCTAACCCTAATGCCTAACCCTAACCTTAACCACACTGCTAACCCTAATGCCTAACCCTTACCTTAACCACACTGCTAACCCTAATGCCTAACCCTAACCTTAACCACACTGCTAACCCTAATGCCTAACCCTAACCTTAACCACACTGCTAACCCTAATGCCTAACCCTAAACTTAACCACACTGCTAACCCTAATGCCTAATGCCTAACCTTAACCTTAACCACACTGCTAACCCTAATGCCTAACCCTTACCTTAACCACACTGCTAACCCTAATGCCTAACCCTAACCTTAACCACACTGCTAACCCTAATGCCTAACCCTAACCACACTGCTAACCCTAATGTCTAACCCTGACCTTAAATTAAGACCAAAAAGCTCATTTTTGTTTTCATGAATTTTACAATATAGCTAATGTTGACTTTGCAGCTGGCATATCTAAGGGAAATCGCTCAGTTCTGCCTCCAGGACAAGACTCATGACAACAAACATCAACCTGCATAATCTGGGGGAATTTACGAGCTGGGCTGAATGAGGAGGTTTCCAGGGCTGTTCAGTACGTTTTCACGTTCTGGAACACTCAACTGAACGGAAACGGTACTGAACGACCAGTTGAAAAACGTGGAGGGATTGGGTTGTGGGTTGGGGAATGCTGTCAGCATGGCCACTGCCCTTTAAATACATAACTCATTGCTTCAAGCCACACCTCGCCACACCCACCAAACGGGAGAAAACGTACCTCAAAGTCTGTTCAAGAACGTACAAGAAAGTTTTGGGGAAATGTGTCGTTCATTACAAACCGCAATGTAGCAAACATTCAAGCGAACGGAACGCATGTCAGGTTTACACATCCAGAGGATGTTTCCTCTCTGTAGGTCAGAGGTCAACCAGGGGACAATTTACCCAGAAGGCATCTGCTGCTTTTATACTGTGGTATAGATCCTGAATAATTACAAGCTTTTGGTAGTGAAGTTATCTAAAGAAGTTAGGTGTAGGGAACATTATAATATTTACTTTAGAATTATAACTCTGCAAGGAAAACATATTATCCTACTGGAAGCTAGTAAACATTTAATTTGAAGAACAAAGTAATTTATGTGATGCCATAAATTAAGACTTGATTAAGACACTAATTAAGACATAAAGAAATATTATTGCTATGGAAATGGAAGAATGGTAATCTACAACCAATCTAGATATATTAGAATGGTCTCAGTAACAGAAGGTGTGAATAACTTCATTATTTGCCCTTAGGAAACTTTTTCAATGTGTTTGCAATGAGCACTGTTGAAAACCTATGAGAGTGCCAAAAACATGTAAAAGCGAGGTCATAGGGAACCAACTTGAGTTGAAGCATGGAAATTGCCTTTGAGAACCTGATATTGGATGGTGGAATAGTGGCTAATTGAATTGTTTGCTGCCAAACCTTCCTCTCTAAAAAACCATGGAGGTTGAGTTTGATTTGATCAGCCCTGTTCACTTTCTACTAGTAGAACACATAGGCTATGTCCCAAATGGCACCCTATTCCCTATAAAGTGCAGTGCACTATTTAGGGAATAGGGTGCCATTTGAGATGCAGACATAGAATGAATACCTTGTTGATTTGGGAATGTCCTCCTCTCAGGATGACAGTAACCATCCAGGTGTCTATTGCCCTTGTTTGTCTCCTTACAAGACTGCACATGTACCACCAGCCTATAATAACTCCCTCCACTTCACCAAGCTTGCGTCCCAAATGGCACCATATCACCTATATAGTGCACTGCTTTTGACCAGAGACCTATGAGCACTAGTCAAAAGTAGTCCACTTTAAATGGGAATATGGTAGCAGCATTTGGGATGCAACCCAAGACAATGTGGTGAAACCACACCTGACCTCCCATTCACCTCTGAAGAGTCAAAACATCCTGCTTCCACTCCTGTGAGGTGAATGGGGTCAAATACACTAATAACAGGATACAGTTCTTAAAAGTATGCAATCACCCAGGAGAAAAGAAAAGAGAAGGAAAAGAGAAATAAAAAGAAAACACCCCCCCCACAGAGAATAGACAAAACATTGACAGAACAAGAACAGAACAGAACAGGCATCAACAGGTTAGGCTGTGACTTTCACTGACTGGTTGGCTGGTTCACTGATTGGTTGACTGGTTCACAGACTAGTTGACTGGTTAGGTGCTCTATTATTCCAGTGAGGAAGAAGTTGGTTGACACTTGTCAGTTTCCAGCCAGTCAGGTAGTGAGGTGATGTGGAGTATTTGTATAGCTAGACGGGGCTCGCTGTGGAGAAGAATGGGTAAGCTTGACCAGCTAGTGTAAGCAGGGCCGGACTACCTCCGGGGGCTCCCCACCCCCCCCAAAAAATTTAAAATCTGCTAACCTCCTGCATTTCAACACATTTTGCGATGGTGCAGAAAGAACATTTTTATACTGCAATTCTACACATTGTGCTATCATATGATATCTGGGGGGCCCCCGACCTGCGTGCCCATTTGGTAATCCGGCCCTGAGTGTAAACTAACCCCACTCAACTGTTGTGTAGCTATGGAGTGGGTTAGCTTACACTAGCCTTTACCACTTCACCAGCAAGCACTGTGGGAATAGATATTTATGGACGGGTGGATGATGCCCGCTGTTAGCAGTGACCTGCTCGCCCAGGCAGGGCTCTTACCTCTCACGTAGAGGTTAGCCGGAGCCGAGTAGCGGGTCCCGGCGCTGTTGACCGCCACACACTCGTACTTGCCCTGGTCCAACTCTTCACTGTTCTCTATCTGGAGAGCTCCTGAAGAGAGAGGACAGACTGTCAAGGCTCAGAGTCCACTCAGACGGATAGAATGGGATACAACGGCTACGTCTCAAATGGCACTCTACACCCTACATAGTGAACTACTTTTGACCAGAGCCCTGGGCACTGGTCAAAAGTAGTGCACTATATAGGGAATAGGGTGCCATTTGGGACACAAGGACACATACTGATATGTGTGTTCAGACATATACATGAATTCAAACTCACACATTCACACACACACACACACACCTGTTTTGCCTAAACAAAAACAGAAATAACCAAGCCAACTTGTCATACATGTACAGTATATATCAAAACAACCAACGTTTTGACAACAGGCCCATCCAGCAGACAGATATTTTGGCAACATTGAGAAAGACCAAAGCACAGAGGACATGAGGCTTCCTATAAGGGACCTATATACTGCAGGAATGATGCAATAGCATTTTCCATGAAATACCTATATGTGGTTATTAACAGGAACTTTAGGTCCTCCTGACGTTACATTAAGTCTGGACAGAGGACAAAAGCAAAGAAGACAAAGGTGTACAGTAGTTTAATGGTTAGGAATTGTACACCTGGCGTCTCATAAACAAAAAAACATATATTTATCTTCTCACTTTCCAACACTAAAGTCAAATACAGGCCTAAGCCATTCTGTGAGTAATGACAATGTTAGTACAGAGAGATGGGAATCCCTAACAGTTCTGCTGTTCTTGAACTCACTCCTCATCACTCTGCCAAAGCTTCAGCCTTCAGCCTCGCAGATAAACTAGTCACAAATCACTAATCAATGCTGCTTTGTTCACCACTGATTATGTATTATCACCTGCTCTACTGTGGGTGACAGTGAGGACGGGAACCATTTCTCAAACAAAGGAAACAAATGAGTGAAAACAGACAAGAAGGTGAAAGACTCCTTTATTACTACTATAGTCCTCTTTGGCCCCTGTCTACAACGGAAGACAAATGAAGCCTTGATCAGGAACACAACACTTACCTGATTCCTGCTCACTCAGAGTGATCACAATGGTTTAGAATTTTCTCTTACCATTTACCAAAGCAGACATCCCAGTGCATTTTTATTTACACAACAAACAGTTATTCATATACAGTAGATTCTCGATTGGTTTAGACAGACAATATGACTGTGTGTCTGGCGGTTAGATAGAGTGATGCTGTTGACCATGATGTAACACACGTCATGCAGTTTGCCATCAGTGATGGGCTGACGGAACATCAATAGAAAATAAAGGTGAGAATATATTTCAGAAGTGAATCCTGAAATGCATCATATGGGATGAGTTTTGTCACACAAGTGCTGATAAAGAATTCAGAAATAGAAATCAAAAGAGTGCTGTGGTGACATCCATGTGGATCTGGAGTTAGGTGAGATGGAGCGGCGCCCAGATATATCTTCATCCAGCAGCCATCATGTTTTATGTCAGTCATCAAGCAGATTCTGGCTGAGATGTGTATACTGATGCTACACACGTCACGTAGACGCAGACAAACTTATCTACACTTGCGCGCACTTGTACAAACTTGCACACACGCAGGCACACACGCACACAGGCACACACACACACACACACACACACACACACACGCAGGCAAACACACACACACGCACACACACGTACACAAACACACACACCGAGCCCAACATAGGTAAGCCTTTATTCCCTCCAAGATATTTCCTTTCCATATCACAATGCAGTTGTGTCAGAATGATAATGAGAGACCTGTTCCATGTACAGTTCTCTTTCCAAGGTCTTATCATTCTCCCTTTAGGCGGCTTAACTTATAGAGATCTGAGCTTAGAGCTTGGTGTAGGCTAGGGCAATCCTCACATTGTTTTGGATGTGTTGAGAGCAGAATTCTTATTCTTCGAAGAATGAAGCAGCGGCTGGTTATTGCCAGATAGTTAAATCTCTGTCCATTTATGTATTTCCCTTTTTCATTAATCTTTGATTGGATCTCGTAGAACACATTTAGTCTTCATCCCAACAGACACCCTATTCCCTATATACATGTAGTGCACTACTTTTGACAAGGGCCCATAGGGCTCTGGCAGGTAGCCAACGCTCTTAACCGCTAGGCTACCCGCCGCCATAAAAGAAGCTAATCAAGCTGCGAGAGGTATATGACGACTTCTCAGTCAAAGAGATGGGCTGTGTCCCAAATTGCACCCTATTCCTTATATAGTGCACAACTTGTGACTTTTGAATAGGGCACTATGTAGAGAAGATGGTCCTATTTGAGATGCAGCCATGAAGATTCTAGGAGCCCCTCAACAAAGAGGGTGTAGCTAGCTGCCAGAAGCTCCACTCTCACTCTGCCCTTGAGGGGCTTACAGGGAAGTTGAACCTTTAATAATGCAGTCTAGTACCTATTCCTTTACCCTGCCTCTGACTACAGCCTCTCAGGACAGTGCTCAGACAGGGGTCAGCGTTGATCACCTCTACAACACCTCACTGACTACTAATCACATTAGGTGTCAATCCCGCCATACGCTGGGTATGCAAATACAGTCATTTTAGCCTCATCGCGGGGAGTCTAGGAATATAAAACCTGAAAGAGTGGTCAAGAGATCACCACCTAGACTTGGGATAGAGCTGTCATTCAAAATATTAATCATATGTTTCGTAAATCTACAGTTTAAGCAGGTCCGTCTTTTTCTTTCTACGACGTTACAGTTTTCTTAGGCGAACAATAAGACGTGCTTAATTTGAATGGGATGTCTAGTAAGGATTTTTAATATTCTTTCTTTGATGTTTGTGTTTTTTATAGGTGCTATAGACCAGACAGACTTACAAAGGGTCATGCGCTGATTCAGAGAAGGAGTCCTGCCCGAGAGAGCAAGAAGGACAGAGAACTGGAGATGGGGACATTGTGAGGTGAATGGAGGAGGAAAAGGAGGAATAGAACGAGGAGGAGGACAGAAAGGATGACATGAGTGGACATTTTTTCTGTACCAGCATTCTTACCTCTGATTGGTGTACCACCTGGAGAGGTAATTTGAATGCAAATAAGATTAGAGAGAAGCATTAGTACAAAGATGAGAGAGAGAGAGAGAGAGAGAGAGAGAGAGATAGAGAGAGAGAGAGAGAGAGAGAGAGAGAGAGAGAGAGAGAGAGAGAGAGAGAGAGAGAGAGAGAGAGAGCGCGAGAGAGAGAGAGCGAGAGATAGAGAGCGAGAGAGCGAGAGAGAGAGAGAGAGAGAGCGAGCGAGAGAGAGAGAGCAAAGAAGAGAAGAAACAGCAGAGTGAAGAAGAGCCTGATTATTGCATTCCAGTAGCTATTTCTCCCTCAACATGTTAGAAAAAAATATTTAAACAAAATAAATCACCTTTTTCTGGATATATCACACTGTTATGTGTTCTGTTATGTGGTGTGAGCGTACCAGAGTGGTAACTGACTAAGTACGTTTTCTGTAACCAGCACCTATTTCATACATAGCTATTCTTCCGAATGCCTATTATCTTAATACATGTGACTCCTTCTGCTCTGAGCTTGCCTGTTTATACCACACACCTGGAGGCTGTGTGTTTTAGATGTCGGTGTACTATAATCCTGATTGTTAATGTTGTGTTTATCTGGCTTTTTGTTTCCTTACCATGGTTGTTTGTGCTATACACCTGGCTATTTGTGCTACTGAGCTGTCAGTCTGCTATGATCACAAAGCTACTTATTCTCTCCACCTGCTTGTTTGTGTTAACACCTGGTCACCATCAGTCTTGAATGGTCTGACCCTTCGTTCACCCAAAATGAGTCTGTTTCGGACTGCTACCTTAGGCATTCTGATCATCTCTAGAGACTAAGTCTAGACAATCTAACTGATCTGGGGTGTTTAGCTTCCTGTCGTAATGAGGCTAATACAAACACAGTTTACATACAGTATCTGATGCAATACTAAGAAACCTGTGCCCTGAATACAGTAGGCTAACAGTAGGCTAAGTTATGATATTGATGCTTATTAGCATACTGATTCATTCTAATATGACTGAACTAGTTATTTCAGTTACAATACATGTTTAACCATGTGTATCGAATAGCCCACGTAAAATACATGTTTCATTCTAATATGACTGAACTAGTTATTTCAGTTACAATACATGTTTAACCATGTGAATCGAACAGCCCATGTAAAATACATGTTTATCAATTATTATATTTTGGTTGCATTCAGTGATTAACATTCCTGTAGTTGTTAGTAAGGGGTCATTTGGGCATATCTAGTCATATGCGACAAACGTTGGAGGAGTCGGTTTGGTTACTATACAGATACACACGATCTGGATAATGAATCAAAACCACTACCCACACATTAAACAGGAGCATAGAGGTGGAGGAGAGGTTGAGAGAAGAGGACGGAAAGCCCCCTAAAAGCTGTGTGTCCCATGTTGATGAGGTCATCAGCAGCTTAAAGAGGACTGGGTCTACGCTGAGACCTGCCAGGACAGACATACAGCCTCCATGTACTGAGCTAAGGTTGGTTTTAGTTCAGTATGGATATCACAGGCTTTGTCCATGGCAGATTTCAGTGCAGCATGTTCTAGGTAAATTGTGACAAATAATAGTGCTTTATTATGTTTTCACAATGTCCTGGATACAGTAGGCAGGTATTCATTTTCCTATATGTTGGAGAAATACATTGGGATTAATGCACAGAAATAGCTTGCTACCTTGGATTTAAGCAGTCCATGATCTGCCTTCGCAAGGACATAATATTATGACCGTATATATTTAATACATTTTATCATTTTATCATGTCATCATTATCCATATACACATTCATAATAATTAAAGGGTGGCATAATAAACTCAGCTAATTATGTTACTGCTATAGCAGGCTTCAGTGGAGAGAATCACCAATCACCTAGGATGCATCCCAAATGGCACTCTATTCCCTCTACAGTGCACTACTTTGACCAGAGACCATAGGTCTTTGGTCAATAGCAGTGCACTTTAATGGGAACAGGGTGTCATTTGGTACACAAACCTGGTGAGTCAGGAGGACGCAGGAGAGTTTGAGTGACTGCTCCACACACAGAGCCGTGGCCTGCTACTCCAGGAGTATTTCCAGGAAAGGAAAGAGGTTTAGCCAGGTCTAGAGACACTAATCCTCCTCTTCTTCCACTACTACTCCTCTCCCACCCCTCTCCTATCAGATCCTCAGGCCAGCAGAGGAGGAGTGTCTGTTTGCTTATCGTGTGGCCTGCCTTGTTAACAGTGTTGATCGATGTCTGGGGCCAGACTGCCTAGTTGGACAAGCCTATCGGTAATTACCAGGAGACATGTTTAAGTCTGTGTCCCAAATAGCACTCTATTCCCAACATAGTGTACCACTTTTGACCAGAGCCATATGGGCCCTGGTAAAAAGTAGTGCACTATATAGGGAATAGGGTAATGCTAAGTGATTAAGCAAAATGTCTGATAGTTTTCAAACAACTAATTGACTGATGTCGGTTCAATTATTTGAATTCCATTTCGTTCTGTTTTTTTCTGTGAGCTCAATGCTCACATTGCACAGTTTCTCTAGAGATAAATCAGATCAAGCCCGAATTGTGCGATGTCGTAGGGTGTTGTAGTGTCCAACAGGCCAATATTCTACATAGTTAAGTGCAGAACATTTGGTAATTAACTACAATGACCATAATTGATTGCATGCCTACTTGTCCGGTCTGTGTGTTTCTTTTACGCCTGCTACGTTAGGTTAGTGTGGGGCAGACACAGAGAGAGAAGTGACAGAAGAATTTGCGATCGAGAGGGATAGAGAGCAGTTGCTTCCTGATGTATCACTACCTGAAAATACATGATCTAAGTGATTGATTGTTGGTATTCAGCAGCCATAAAAGTATGCCTTATTTACTTTGAAGATCTACTAAAATAGTTATTTTGTCAGACAGCATAAGCAGCAGCTCTATAGAGATTAGATGATTTAGAATGAAATAATAAAGTCATCAAATTAAACAAATGTAATTTACACAACTGAAATATTGTATTTTTATAAATAGTTAATAAGTGATAAGCAGTAATGGGCAGTCATTACTATCATTGGACTTTATTAATAGTTTTATTCTGTGTTGTTACAGCATTCAACCCACAAAATGCATAGTGCATTTAATGTTGAAAACCAAACTGACCTCAAAAAGCACCAATTGCACTAGAATAGGGTGCTATTTGGGACTCAGTCTTAGTAGAGGGTTGATAGAGCACTGAGCTCCTTTAGGACTCACTCTTAGTAGATGGGGGATAGAGCACTGAGCTCCATTTAGGACTCACTCTTAGTAGATGGGGATAGAGCTCTGAGCTCCATTTAGGACTCAGCCTTAGTAGATGGGGGATAGAGCTCTGAGCTCCATTTGATACAAAGGACACAGACTGTCTTTCATTTGCCAGTAGTGCAAAGGTCTCAAATTGAAATATGGAGCTATTAGCATTCCTTGATGGATAAAAGGTCCTGTAATAGGGATACTAATTTATGAGCAAATGTAATCTCACTAGCGCATAATTAATTGTATTGGAACAAATAAATTGCTTGAATGTCAAGTTGATGGCATGGCACTAGTGCAGCTGTATTTTACTTGGCTCCTCTGACAGACAATTAACAATCAGGCAGCACTTAAAAAACTAAGAGAAAAAAATGATATGCCCATCTGTGGTTGACTGCAGTGGGACTATGGATGTTCCCCAAATAGGACCCTATCCCTATATAGTGGGGAATAGGGCTCTGGTCAAACTCTGTGCAGTATAAAAGGAATAGGGTGCCATTTGGGAGTCACCCTATGTGTGACGAGAAAGGCAAGCCAGCGGTATGAACCAAATTGAACCAAATTGCAGCGCTGTCATGTTAATAATGCATGATGGGAGGATCTGTCCTTACCGGAGGCCCTGCAGCTGAGGCAGCCCTGGGAAAATCCTTCAGCTTCCACAGGCTTCAAAGCTACATATATACTGTGTCCCAAATTGCATCCTATTTCCTTTATAGTGCACTACTTTTGACCAGAGCCCTATAATGTACTATACGGAATAGGGTGTAATTTGCAACACATCCCAGAGATATCCTACAGCCTGTCCTCTCTCCGTGTCTGTGTCTCTGTTCAAAGGGGAAGCCTCTAGGTAGGAAGAAACACTGGAATTATGCCTCTGTTCCTACATTATATTCTATGCTGCCAGGGGTTCAAGAGTTGAAGCCTAGATGGAATGCTTTTGGAGGTTGCACTGGGGCTAAGGGTTTAGGGAGTAGGGACCCAGACTTTTCATAAACTGTTTTGCCTATATGGGAGGCCTATAGCACATTGGTATGCAAGTTCACGGCTTGACAGCCACATTATTGGCTAAAGGTACTGTAGTAAAGGATGGAATAACTGTTGGCCCTGAAATGTTTTCCCTCAAAAGTGATTGTAGAAAGGGAATAGGCCAATCACTGCAGGTATGCTGTGCACAGCTGGACAGCATTGTTGTGGCTCCTTTCACTAAATAAGCTTTTACTATAGGCGATAGAGGATGGACAAATGGTTTGCTCTGAGCAGTTGTCATTGGTGCTTGGATCCAGGCCACCTTTCTGAGTTATTCTGAGTCTGCTAGTTGGTTATAATGTTAAGATGAATGGCTGCCTGTACCTGCTGTTTTAGGCACCATAGGCACAGACCACAGCAGTATTCCCTCTGAGGAGCCACTGAGGTAATTACGGAGCTTTATTCAGTAAAATGTAATAGAAAACACTTATTCACATCTTTAAAGCTGGAATCCTTAATGGTGAAACTGCCACATCCATTTGTGATATTACAACAACAAAGAAGTTACTGCAAACAACGAACACTGTTTATTCCCATTGGACATCATTGCACGCACGATATAATAGTAGAATATGTACTTTTTACCACAGTATGTGTGGACCGTGCGGAGACTCTGTACCTGAGCGGAGCTGTTTGATTCGCCCGTTGCTGCTGTTGATATCTACAGGGAGGAAGTCTTTGAACCAGGAGATCTCTGGGTCGGGGTTGCCGCTGGCAGCACACAGCATGGTGGCAGTCCTGGTCTTCTCAACCACCTTCAGCTGGGGGCCCATGTCTATGGTGGGGAACCCATGAGGGATCTGGTCCTCTGGAAAGACAGAGAAAGAGTTGTGATGAGTATATATGATATAAAATGATGTACAATCTTAATTTGATCACCCTGTTGTTGCAGGAAATGAATACTTGTAGTGTATCCGTGGTTTCAAAAAGCTTCTAAAGTTTGTAATTTCCACTTTAGAATTTCAGATTTGATTTGCCCTAACAAATAATGTATCAACCTCTACAAAAATCCACAGTTCCTGTTGCTGCAGGATTACTTTCCTGCTGTGAGAAACTGGTCAAATTAAGATCCTACACCTGTATTCTACAATGCTATCGTATAAAAAGGTTGAGAAATACTGAGCTAAGGCACCAGTCATCCATTGAATGCATTCAAACACACACACACACACACACACACACACACACACACACACACACACACACACACACACACACACACACACACACACACACCCTGTGACTCCTTCCATCACATCTTGAGATATGAGACCACCCCGGCAGTCAGGGTCTGTGCTCTCCTCGGTGATTGGCCTGTGCATCCCACAACCTTGAGCTGTGGTGAGGTGGTCGCCTTTAAAACGCTGTGAAATCCATCCCTAATGTAAATATCGCTAGGCCAAGGCGGGACTAATCCACCTACGGAGTTTCTCGTCATGGATCTGTGGAGAGTGTGAGACGCAATATCACTCAGGCCGAATTGCATTCAGATAGAGAGAGGGTCCTGCCTGCCCTTCTCCGATTATCTGGATGGGTAAGTGTGGTCAAATGCCAGACTTCCAAATTACGGATGAAAATGTAATCAAATCAATGCCTGAAATCCCATTCCATGCTTCCCTTCTTTTCCATCGTGTGTGGCAAGGGGAAAGATACCCCATCTCCAGGTGCTCTAGAAAAGGAAAGCTAGGAAACACATTGGAAGGACCTTGAAAACTAGTGAAGACAGGACCAGGATCTGTACCAGGCTTGATGTTTTTATTTAAACCTGTTTGATTTGCCTGTTGCTGCTGTTTAAATAAAAACTTTACTTGTTCAGAAACAGTATTGTCAATTGAATCCTGTCCCTTTGCCAAGTCTGGTTCTCTGTGTCACAGGTACAGTAATTAACAGTATTCAATGGGACAAGCTAGAGTACACTAGAGTACAACACTTGCTGGATCAATGACACTGCAAAAGACATCTGTGACCGTGACAGACAGCAGCCAAGCCTGTATTGATGAGTGAGGTGATGGGACAACACTACTGTGTCCCAAATTGCACCCTATTCCCTATATAGTGCAGTATAGGCCCTGGTCAAAAGTAGTGCACTATAAAGGGAAAATGGTACCACTAAGGACGCAAGCCACTACCTGTGTTAGCCTTGTCTGACAACATGAGCGATGGCGACACTTGTGATTCTGTCAATGACAGATACTACAGAGGAGAAAGACACCCTTACAGAAAAACCACATGAATTTCATATTTAAACACATGTGAAGCTAACGTGATAACGTGACAGCATGTAAAGCAACATATGATAACATGAAACTAAACATGAAAACATGATTACACGTGAAGTGTTCCAGTGTTTCTTCTGCACGGGCAACAGCAGGGAGTGTAGAAGTGTCATTTATTTTTTATTTTAGTGATTTTTTAAATTAAAAAATAATAATAATTCTCGCAAATATATATATATATATATATATATATACAGTGAGGGAAAAAAGTATTTGATCCCCTGCTGATTTTGTACTTTTGCCCACTGACAAAGACATGATCAGTCTATAATTTTTATGGTAGGTTTATTTGAACAGTGAGAGACAGAATAACAACAAAAAATCCAGATAAACGCATGTCAAAAATGTTATAAATTGATTAGCATTTTAATGAGGGAAATAAGTATTTGACCCCTCTGCAAAACATGACTTAGTACTTGGTGGCAAAACCCTTGTTGGCAGACATTTCTTGTAGTTGGCCACCAGGTTTGCACACATCTCAGGAGGGATTTTGTTTCACTCCTCTTTGCAGATCTTCTCCAAGTCATTAAGGTTTCGAGGCTGATGTTTGGCAACTCGAACCTTCAGCTCCCTCCACAGATTTTCTATGGGATTAAGGTCTGGAGACTGGCTAGGCCACTCCAGGACCTTAATGTGCTTAATCTTGAGCCAATCCTTTGTTGCCTTGGCCGTGTGTTTTGGGTCATTGTCATGCTGGAATACCCATCAATGACACATTTTCAATGCCCTGGCTGAGGGAAGGAGGTTCTCACCCAAGATTTGACGGTACATTGCCCTGTCCATCGTCCCTTTGATGCGGTGAAGTTGTCCTGTCCCCTTAGCAGAAAAACACCCCCAAAGCATAATGTTTCCACCTCCATGTTTGACGGTGGGGATAGTGTTCTTGGGGTCATAGGCAGCATTCCTCCTCCTCCAAACACGGCGAGTTGAGTTGATGCCAAAGAGCTCAATTTTGGTCTCATCTGACCACAACACTTTCACCCAGTTCTCCTCTGAATCATTCAGATGTTCATTGGCAAACTTCAGACGGGCCTGTATATGTGCTTTCTTGAGCAGGGGGACCTTGCGGCCACTGCAGGATTACAGTCCTTCACGGCGTAGTGTGTTACCAATTGTTTTCTTGGTGACTATGGTCCCAGCTGCCTTGAGATCATTGACAAGATCCTCCCGTGTAGTTCTGGGCTGATTCCTCACCGTTCTCATGATCATTGCAACTCCACAAGGTGAGATCTTGCATGGAGCCCCAGGCCGTGGGAGATTGACAGTTATTTTGTGTTTCTTCCATTTGCGAATAATCGCACCAACTGTTGTCACCTTCTCACCAAGCTGCTTGGCGATGGTCTTGTAGCCCAATCCAGCCTTGTGTAGGTCTACAATCTTGTCCCTGACATCCTTGGAGAGCTCTTTGGTCTTGGCCATGGTGTAGAGTTTGGAATCTGATGGATTGATTGCTTCTATGGACAGGTGTCTTTTATACAGGTAACAAACTGAGATTAGGAGCACACTCTGTATAAAAGACACCTGGGAGCCAGAAATCTTTCTGATTGAGAGGGGGTCAAATACTTATTTCCCTCATTAAAATGCAAATCAATTTATAACATTTTTGACATGCGTTTTTCTGGATTTTTATGTTGTTATTCTGTCTCTCACTGTTCAAATAAACCTACCATTAAAATGATAGACTGATCATGTCTTTGTCAGTGGACAAACGTACAAAATCAGCAGGGGATCAAATACTTTTTTCCCTCAATGTGTGTGTATATATATATATATATATATATATATATATATATATATATATATACATACTGTACATACACATACAGTGGCTTGTGAAAGTATTCACCCCCCTTGGAATTTTTCCTATTTTGTTGCCTTACAACCTGGAATTAAAATGGATTTTGTGTCTACTTTGTAGAGCCACCTTTTGCAGCAATTAAGCCTGGCACATCTAGCTACTGGGATTTTTGCCCATTCTTCAAGGCAAAACTGCTCCAGCTCCTTCAAGTTCGATGGGTTCCGCTGGTGTACAGCAATCTTTAAGTCATACCACAGATTCTCAGTTGGATTGAGGTCTGGGCTTTGACTAGGCCATTCCAAGACATTGAAATGTTTCCCCTTAAACCACTCGAGTGTTGGTTTAGCAGTATGCTTAGGGTCATTGTCATGCTGGAAGGTGAACCTCCATCCCCGTCTCAAATCTCTGGAAGACTGAAACAGGTTTCCCTCAAGAATATCCCTGTATTTAGTGCATCCATCATTCCTTCAATTCTGACCAGTATCCTAGTCCCTGCCGATGAAAAACATCCCCACAGCATGATGCTGCCACCACCATGCTTCACCGTGGGGATGGTGTTCTCGGGATGATGAGAGGTGTTGGGTTTGCACCAGACATAGCGTTTTACTTGATGGCCAAAAAGCTCAATTTTAGTCTCATCTGACCAGAGTACCTTCATCCATATGTCTGTTTGCTAATTCTTTTCTTTAAGCAATGGCTTTTTTCTGGCCTCTCTTCCGTAAAGCCCAGCTCTGTGGAGTGTACGGCTTAATGTGGTCCTATGGAGCTTTGCAGCTCCTTCAGGGTTATCTTTGGTCTCTTTGTTGCCTCTCTGATTAATGCCCTCCTTGCCTGGTCCTTGAGTTTTGGTGGGCGGCTCTCTCTTGGCAGGTTTGTTGTGGTGCCATATTTTTTCAATTTTTTAATAAGGATTTAATGGTGCTCCGTGGGATGTTCAAAGATTCTGATATTTTTTTATAACCCAAGCCTGATCTGTACTTCTCCACAACTTTGTCCCTGACCTGTTTGGAGAGCTCCTTGGTCTTCATGGTGCCACTTGCTTGGTGGTGCCCCTTGCTTAGTGGTGTTGCAGACTCTGGGGCCTTTCAGAACAGGTGTATAATCAAATCAAATCAAATTTTATTGGCCACATGCACCGAATACAACAGGTGCAGACATTACAGTGAAATGCTTACTTACAGCCCTTAACCAACAGTGCATTTATTTTTAATAAAAACGTAAAATAAAACAACAACAAAATAGTGTTGAGAAAAAAAGAGTAGAAGTAAAATAAAATAACAGTAGGGAGGCTATATATACAGGGGGATACCGGTGCAGAGTCAATGTGCGGGGACACCGGCTAGTTGAGGTAGTTGAAGTAATATGTACATATGGGTAGAGTTAAAGTGACTATGCATAAATAATTAACAGAGTAGCAGCAGCGTAAAAAGATGGGGTGGGGATGGGGATGGGGGTGGGGGGGCAGTACAAATAGTCCGGGTAGCCATGATTAGCTGTTCAGGAGTCTTATGGCTTGGGGGTAGAAGCTGTTGAGAAGTCTTTTGGACCTAGACTTGGCACTCTGGTACCGCTTGCCGTGCGGTAGCAGAGAGAACAGTCTATGACTAGGGTGGCTGGAGTCTTTGACAATTTTGAGGGCCTTCCTCTGACACCGCCTGGTATGGGCCTCCCGAGTGGTGCAGTGGTCTAAGGCACTGCATCACAGTGCTAGCTGTGTCACTAGAGATCCTGGTTCGAGTCCAGGCTCTGTCGTAGCCGGCTGCGACCGGGAGACCCATGGGGCGGCGCACAATTGGCCCAGTGTCGTCCAGGGTAAGGGAGGGAATGGCCGGCAGGGATGTAGCTCAGTTGGTAGAGTATGGCGTTTGCAATGCCAGGGTTGCGGGTTCGATTCCCACGGGGGGCCAGTATGAAAAATTTAAAAAACTCACTCACTAACTGTAAGTCGCTCTGGATAAGAGCGTCTGCTAAATGACTAAAATGTAAATGTAAAATGTATAGAGGTCCTGGATGGCAGGAAGCTTGGCCCCAGTGATGTACTGGGCCGTACGCACTACCCTCTGTAGTGCCTTGCGGTCGGAGGCCAAGCAGTTGCCATACCAGGCGGTGATGCAACCAGTCAGGATGCTCTCGATGGTGCAGCTGTAGAATTTTTTTAGGATCTGAGGACCCATGCCAAATATTTTCAGTCTCCTGAGGGGGAATAGGCTTTGTCGTGCCCTCTTCACAACTGTCTTGGTGTGTTTGGACCATGATAGTTCGTTGGTGATGTGGACACCAAGGAACTTGAAGCTCTCAACCTGTTCCACTACAGCCCCGTCGATGAGAATGGGGGCGTGCTCAGTCCTCTTTTTTTTTTCTGTAGTCCACAATCATCTCCTTTGTCTTGGTCACGTTGAGGGAGAGGTTGTTATCCTGGCACCACACGGCCAGTTCTCTGACCTCCTCTCTATAGGCTGTCTCATCATTGTCTGTGATCAGGCCTACCACTGTTGTGTTGTCGGCAAACTTAATGATGGTGTTGGAGTCGTGCCTGGCCACGCAGTCATGGGTGAACAGGGAGTACAGGAGGGGACTGAGCACGCACCCCTGAGGGGCCCCCGTGTTGAGGATCAGTGTGGCAGATGTGTTGTTACCTAGCCTTACCATCTGGGGGCGGCCCGTCAGGAAGTCCAGGATCCAGTTGCAGAGGGAGGTGTTTAGTCCCAGGATCCTTAGCTTAGTGATGAGCTTTGAGGGCACTATGGTGTTGAATGCTGAGCTGTAGTCAATGAACAGCATTCTCACGTAGGTGCTCCTCTTGTCCAGGTGGGAAAGGGCAGTGTGGAGTGCAATAGAGATTGCATCATCTGTGGATCTGTTGGGGCGGTATGCAAATTGGAGTGGGTCTAGGGTTTCTGGGATAATGGTGTTGATGTGAGCCATGACCAGCTTTTCAAAGCACTTCATGGCTACAGACGTCAGTGCTACGGGTCGGTAGTCATTTAGGCAGGTTATCTTAGTGTCCTATACTGAGATCATGTGACAGATCATGTGACACTTAGATTGCACACAGGTGGACTTTATTTAACTCATTATGTGACTTCTGAAGGTAATTGGTTGTACCAGATCTTATTTAGGGGCTTCATAGCAAAGGGGGTGAATACATATGCACGCACCACTTTTCTGATATTAATTATTTATTTATTTTTTGACTTTTTTTATTTCACTTCACCAATTTGGACTATTTTGTGTATGTCCATTACATGAAATCTAAATAAAAATCAATTTAAATTACAGGTTGTCATGCAACACAATAGGAAAAACGCTAAGGGGGATGAATACTTTTGCAAGGCATATACACATACATACATATAAATACATATACATACATATATATACATATCCTTTAAAAATATATATATATTTCCCTTTATTACTTTCCAACCCCACGACCCCTTCCTTTAAAGGTCATTTATTAGGATAAGGGTGTCTATTGGTACAGAAACAGAGTGTGAAAACCTCAAGACTGATCCCAATCATTCTCTCTGGCACCATGAGGAGACAGAGGACGTGTACCAAATGACACCCCATTCCCTGTATAGTGCACTACAAAAGCAGCACACTATAAAGGGAATAGGGTGTCATTTGGGATGCATCCAGACTGTGACGCATACAGTGAAGTGCAGATATGCTTGTGCAGTACTAGTGACATAACCACCATCGAGACAATCTATTCAGGAGTAGATGTTTAATACTGATGATCTATGCATGATTCTGTAAAATCTGCCACCATAATGTGAGAAAAAGTCCAAAAGACGTCCTGTACCTTCTGAAGATAATATGTGCGTCCCAAATGGCATTTTATTCCCTTTATAGTGCACTACTTTTTGACAAGAACTCTATGGGCCTTGGTCAAAAATAGTGCACTATAAAAGGAACCGGGTGGCATTTAGGACCCACACAATGACGCAAATGTCTGGCTCCGAGAGAGTTGGAAGAGTACAGAAGAGGACAGTGAGGCACTGGGAAACCCTTTAATTAAGAGCTTAAGTCTTGCTGTGAAGGGGAGGGAGGATCCTGTGGAGACAGAGACAAATGAACCCAGAGGAATCTGAGGAGTGGTTGGCTAGCTGGGCTGTTAGGCAGGTTGGCTGGCTGGCTGGTGGGCTGGATATGGGAAACACTTAGCCTGTCAAAATAACCCAGGGGACTGAAGGAAGGGGTTGACTGGGCGGCTGGCTGGTTGGGCTTGCGGCTTGGGCAGCTGGCTGGCTGGCTGGCAGACTGGCTGACTGGGCTGACTTACTGGGCAGCTGGCAGGCTGGCTGACTGACTGACTGGCTGGCTGATTGTGCCTGGGAAACACCTAGCCTATCAGTGCTGCTCCCTCCCTGGGCTCTGAGGATCTGACTGGGGCAAGAACAGCCTGTTCTCTCCGTCCTCACATAATAAGAGCTGGAGCTCAACCATTTGTTGTCATCTCTATTCACACTGTGGAGGAAGTGCATTGTCATCTGGCGAGGATGCCATGATGTGCCGTGAGGAACATTTTCGCCTGTTCGCGTCTTTGTCTGTTCAGTGTCACACGAAGAGATGGCAGACTGTATTAGTACCCCAAGGGGAGGTGGGGATTTTCCTATAAAAAAAACTACAAGGGGACCATGTTATAAGACACTGACTCTCTACTGTCTCTCTCTCCTGTCTCTCTCTCCTGTCTCTCTCTCCTGTCTCTCTCTCCTGTCTCTCTCTCCTGTCTCTCTCTCCTGTCTCTCTCTCATGTCTCTCTCTCATGTCTCTCTCTCATGTCTCTCTCTCATGCTGTCTCTCTCATGCTGTCTCTCTCTCATGCTGACTCTTTCTCATGCTGACTCTCTCCTGTCTTTGCAAGTGTCACTCTCCCAAGAGCAGCCCAGTGAATTCCTTCCCTTTTGGAGCCCTTAGTTTGTCGATTCTGAACGGTCTGTGACAAAACCATGCATATTTTTAAAGAAGAAAGGGAGTGAAGAAAACACTTGAGTTATCCAGTAATTCTACAACCTCCATCGGGTCTCAGATGACACAGTCACAGCTAACAACTACCAGGATTGCATTAGTAGCATTCTCTACCACAAAAGACTAATGGCAGACCTGTTGTTGTCTTGGAAGTGTTTTATTTTCCTGTCAGCTTGACACTGGATATGAAGGCCTGAGATGTTACTATCATAAATGGTATGTTCACTAATAGCTACCCAGTAATGTATTTCTAAGGAGGAGAATCACCATAGCCTGGTTAAAGGAGACTGAAAGCTGCGCTTCCAAGTGAAACATTAGTGAGTACAGCATTACAAAGGCTAGGATTACCTATCCTTTGGAAAAGGTACCCCACCTAATCTACCCACTACCTTGGAAGGAATTCTTCAAATTGAGGATTGTAGTTTCCACCCAGATAATCTCTCTATAGAAAGAGAGTTGCCATTGTGAAGCAGCTGATAGACTGTCAATCAGAAGCTATTTACACACAAGAGTGATGGTGTACAGACATGTCCTGTCTGTCTGACCCTGTCACTCAACCTGCTTTGTCCCAAATGGCACCCTATTCCCTATTTAGTGGACTACTTTTGACCCGGGCCCATAGGGGTTTGGTTAAAAGTATTGCACTACATAAGGAATAGGGGGCCATTTGGGACGCAACCAAACTGCTCTCAACTTGCCCTCCCTCATCTCTTTATCAATACGAGAGGGTAACCAAACCTTCTTAGCATGCCATTGTAAATGACTTAACTGTCAAATCCCATTCCTGTTGTCTGGCCATCTCTGTCTCTGCTCCCATTCCATACTTGGGAGAGAGAGAAGGATTCCGCATGCCTCAGCATGTAATCCCATAGGTTCCTTTACTGTCGTCGTCTTTTATTTCTATTTGTATTATATATTTTTTTACTGTCGTCGTTTTAAGGGAATACTGACTGTCTGCTTTGCAGGAAAACAAATATGCCAAATGGTAAACATGATTTAATGGAACGGCTTAACTTTAGTATAAGAACAGTATAACAGTATAATGTAGAACAGTGACGGATAGTAACTTAGAACTCTCCTGTCTGTGACTACACATCACTTAGCTACAATGATGGCTTTGTCATGCAGATACTACCTTGTCATCCCAAACGAGACACGTCAGTGACACTCCCCAAACTGCCAGCAAATGCCACCCTTGTCACTTCACCCTGACCCATAGCCATGTTGAGTCAGGTGAGGGCTGGTGGGCCTCCTGTAGCTCAGTTGGTAGAGCATGGCGCTTGCAACGCCAGGGTTGTGGGTTCGATCCCCACGGGGGGCCAGTATGAAAAATGTATGCACTCACTAACTGTAAGTCGCTCTGGATAAGAGCGTCTGCTAAATGACTAAAATGTAAATGTAATGTTAAAAACTCAGAGAGAGAGAGGCTGCATCTGAAATGGCACCCTATTCCCAAGATTGAGTACTATGTTTTCTGACGAAACCCACTGCACCAGCCAGAGTCTGACCTCAGTGTAAGGCTGGTGGATGAGCCGTGATGCTCAGGGCATGTTGCGAGAGAGAGAGGAGCAGAGAGAGCATCTCCACACTGAGACTATTGTTCTCTACAGTACTGCTGTCACAAGGTGTTTGGCACCGGCTACAGCCACACATTCCTCCTTTAATGCAACAGCCTGCTTAGTACAGAGCACACAGAAACACGATCATCCCAGGTGAATACAGGCCGGGGGGACGGGAGGAGGGATGTGGACATGGGTTGGGGGTGGAGGATGGTAGAGACACACAACGCTACAGGAGACATACATGTATGAGGCTGAGTGTCTAAAGAGGCCTCTGCTCCCCTAGCTACAGTACTAGAATAGAGAAACATGATCGGTCTAGATAAAGACAGGATGGACGGAGGGGGAGAAGGGGAGTGCAGTAGTGGGGAGCGAGGGCACAGGTAGGGAGGAGGAGGGAGAGAAAGGGCACAGGTAGGGAGGAGGAGGGAGAGAGAGGGCACAGGTAGGAGGAGGGAGAGAAAGGGCACAGGTAGGGAGGAGGAGGGGGGAGAGAGGGCACAGGTAGGGAGGAGGACAGGGGGAGGGCACAGGTACAGGTAGGAGGAGGGGGGAGAGAGGGCACTGGTACAGGTAGGAGGAGGGGTGAGAGCACAGGTACAGGTAGGAGGAGGGGTGAGAGAGGGCACAGGTACAGGTAGGAGGAGGGGGAGGGCACAAGTAGGAGGAGGGGGGAGAGGGCACAGGTACAGGTAGGAGGAGGGGGGGAGAGGGCACAGGTACAGGTAGGAGGAGGGGGGAGAGCACAATTTTTGTAAAAAATATTTTTTAATATTGGATTTAATGGTGATCCATGGGATGTTCAAAGTTTCTCATATTTTTTTATAACCCAACCCTGATCTGTACTTCTGCACAACGTTGTCCCTGACCTGTTTGGAGAACTCCTTGGTCTTCATGGTGCCACTTGCTTGGTGGTGCCCCTTGCTTAGTGGTGTTGCAGACTCTGGGGCCTTTCAGAACAGGTGTATATATACTGAGATCATGTGACAGATTATGTGACACTTAGATTGCACATAGGTGGACTTTATTTAACTAATTATGTGACTTCTGAACGTAATTGGTTGCACCAGATCTTATTTAGGGGCTTCATAGCAAAGGGGGTGAATACATATGCACGCACCACTTTTCCGTTATTTATTTTTTAGAATTTTTTGAAACAAGTTATTTTTTTCATTTCACTTCACCAATTTGGACTATTTTATCATTTACATTTTTAAATGTTTGTCATTTAGCAGACGCTCTTATCCAGAGCGACTTACAGTTAGTGAGTACATACATTATTTTTGTATTTTTCATACTGGCACCCCGTGGGAATCGAACCCACAACCCTGGCGTTGCAAACGCCATGCTCTACCAACTGAGCTACATCCCTTACATGTTATGTAAGTCCATTACATGAAATCCAAATAAAAATCCATTTAAATTACAGGTTGTAATGCAACAAAATAGGAAACACGCCAAGGGGGATGAATAATTTTGCAAGGCACTGTATGAGGCCCAGTATTCTACACATTTCTCTTGGACAATAAAGATATTGACAGATTGAAGAGACCTCTGCCTGCGATAGGCATTGAGGGACAGTGAGTATGTAGGTCTTTGTACAGGTGTATAAGGAAGATGTATGAGGCCCAGGATGTTCAGAGCTCTTTGCTAGGCCTTGGGGGCAGACATGGTGATGACAGTGTGTATCTCTGTCCTCCCTGTTGGCTACTGCTCCTTAATTACCTATTCTGCTCCCGTCTCTGCCTCACTTCGACAGTCTGACACAGGAACATTCAGGGCTACAAGTCAACACAGTCAGCAACGTCTCCCCTCAATTGGTGGAGTGCCCTGAAATAAAAAGGTTGGGCTAATGCACTGGTGATGGGTGGCCAGAGAGAATGAAAGAGAGGAGAGAGGGTGGGCTGGTCTTGAGTCATACTGTGATGTCTGAAAGACACATGGAAGGTTTAAGTTAAGATTAGCTGGGTTTGTGCGTGTCTGGCACAGAAAAGCACCTGCCACCACATGGACCCATCTTTAAGCAGCAGCTCTCGTGGTGCTGTTTACATTTTGGAATGTGAGCCAGGAGCCAGCCAGCCATGCTCCGTCCAGACAGACAGAGAGAGAATTCCCCTGATAATGAGTTGTTGTGCTGCCATAGAAATATACTGTAGAATTACATCATCACAGAACATTGACTTGAATGGGAATGTACATTCTAGTAATTATATTTCTATGTCTGCAGCTCTCTGGGTTACTGCAGGCAGATGGGACTTCTCTACTGAGTGTCTCTAAGGGCTGACAGGTCGCTCAGACAATCCCAGATGGGCATAATTTGCCACTCAGGACAGGTTGCTCAGACGATCCCAGATACCAGATGGGTATCGGTTACCATTTAGGATTTTCCCAGAGAATCTGTGGCTGGGAGGGAAATATTGGGGACATAAGAAGATGGTGGTGTGTATGACTGGAAGGTTTTACTGCTGAACAAGATTAGCCTCTTACCATTCTGCAGTAGGTACAGTTGAAGTCGGAAGTTTACATACACTTAGGTTGGAGTTATTAAAACTCGTTTTTCAACCACTCCAAAAATTTATTGTTAACAAACTATTGTTAGTCGGTTAGGACATCTACTTTGTGCATGACACAAGTAATTTTTCCAACAATTGTTTACAGACAGATTATTTCACTTATAATTCACTCTATCACAATTCCAGTGGGTCAGAAGTTTACATACACTAAGATGACTGTGCCTTTAAACAGTTTGGAGAATTCCAGAAAATGATGTCATGGCTTTAGAAGCTTCTGATAGGCTAATTTACATAATTTGAGTCAATTGGAGGTGTACCTGTGGATGTATTTCAAGGCCTACGCTCAAACTCAGGGCCTCTTTGCTTGACATCATGGGAAAATCAAAAGAAATCAGCCAAGACCTCAGAAAAAAAATTGTAGACCTCCACAAGTCTGGTTCATCCTTGGGAGCAATTTCCAAACGCCTGAAGGTACCACGTTCATCTGTACAAACAATAGTACGCAAGTATAAACACCATGGGACCATGCAGCCGTCATACCGCTCAGGAAGGAGACGGGTTCTGTCTCCTAGAGATGAACGTACTTTGGTGCGAAAAGTGCAAATCAATCCCAGGGTGGCAGCATCATGCTGTGGGGGTGCTTTGCTGCAGGAGGGACTGGTGCACATCACAAAATAGATGGCATCATGAGGAAGGAAAATTATGTGGATATATTGAAGCAACATCTCAAGACATCAGTCAGGAAGTTAAAGCTTGGTCGCAAATGGGTCTTTCAAATGGACAATGACCCCAAGCATACTTCCAAAGTTGTGGCAAAATGGCTTAAGGACAACAAAGTAAAGGTATTGGAGTGGCCATCACAAAGCCCTGACCTCAATCCTATAGAACATTTAGGGGCAGAACTGAAAAAGTGTGTGCGAGCAAGGAGGCCAACAAACCTGACTCAGTTACATCATCTCTGTCAGGATGAATGGGCCAAAATTCACCCAACTTATTGTGGGAAGCTTGTGGAAGGCTACCCGAAACGTTTGACCCAAGTTAAACAATTTAAAGGCAATGCTACCAAATACTAATTGAGTGTATGTAAACTTCTGACCCACTGGGAATGTGATGAAAGAAATAAAAGCTGAAATAAATAATTCTCTCTACTATTATTCTGACATTTCACATTCTTAAAATAAAGTGGTGATCCTAACTGACCTAAGACAGGGAATTTTTACTAGGATTAAATGCCAGGAATTGTGAAAAACTGAGTTTAGATGTATTTGGATAAGGTGTATGTAAACTTCCGACTTCAACTGTATATACAGTACCTGCGCCATTCCCGCATGAATGCAAATCACAGAAGAAAAATAAAGAAATAATATACTTCAATAGTACAGTGGTGGTACACTTAACTGATATATAAATTACAGCAATTGGGGATATGTTGACCACATTTACCCATGGTAGTATTTGGGGGACAGATGCCCTATACCCACTTATCTAACAGTGATCCACCTAATTTAAGTGCTTGAAGCCCCTCTGTTAGCTTTAAAGCAGTGCCACTCTGGCCCGCTCTGGCCCCAGGCTAGCAGTGGTTTAATTAAGCAATAAGGCATGAGGGGGTGTGGATATGGCCAATATACCAAGGCTAAGGGCTGTTCTTATGCACGACGTGCCTGGATACAGCCCTTAGCCGTGGTATATTGGCCATATATCACAAACACCCGAGGTGCCTTATTGCTATTATAAACTGGTTACCAACGTAATTAGAGCAATAAAAATATATGTTTTGTCATACCCGTGGTATACCGTCTGATATACCACGGCTGTCAACCAATCAGCATTCAGGGCTTGAACCACACAGTTTATAATTAATGACAAATCTGGTGTTCTGTGGCTCGGGAGCAGACGACGAGAGAGTGTTGAGCAGGGAGGTAGGGAGAGATTTAAAACAAAGTGAACACACCTTTCATTTCAGCAGCCCCCTCTTTCCTCCTCCTCCTCCTCCCTCCTCCCACCCCTCAACTCCACTTTAATCAAGGAGATGCCAGAGAACCCCAGGGGGAATTATATGCTCTTAATAAGATCTCCCTCCTGGCAAATTAAAAGCGCGCCAACGAGTCGTTATGTCAGGGGCAGAGAGAAGGGGACAAGAGGGTGGGGGTCGGGGGAGAGGTGTGCATGTGTGTGCGTGTGTGTGTATGTGTGTGTGTATGTGTGTGCGTGTGTGTGTGTATATGTGTGTGTGTGCACGTGGTTACTCATTGAAGACAGCCAAGAGGTGACAGGCTTACAGCCACATAACTCAGATGAGAAAGGAAGTTCAACAAAGAGAGAGATCGTGGAGGAGCAGGGAGAACATTCACACAGCCATTCACCAATAAAAAGCAACAAGCAGCTCCCACATAGGCTGTGTACTTTTCTCTAATGGGAAGAGATTGATTCCAGCAGTAAAAGGAAAATGCTTGTGAGAGCTCAGGCCACCCACTGAAACAGGTCTTAGAGCTGCACTGAGAGAGAGAGAGCCACGGCTGTTACAATGTGCTCTCTCTGCCTGAGTCCCAAACTACACCCTTTTCCCTTTATGGTACAATAACTTTGACCAGAGCCTATTCCCTATATAGTGCACAATATAGGGAATAGGTTGCCATTTGGGATGCAAGCAAGTATTTGGGATTCAGGCAGGAGCTCTGTAATCTACCACTCCATGGGATCAGTCCAACTCTGACACACACTGACACACCGTCCCTCAACCTGTCCCTCAAATCGCTACACCGTCTGGGCGTAATTGGGACTTGAGCTGGGGCGTGACACGGTGACTGATAACACCATGGTAACACCATGACTGTTGACACAGCAATCGGAACCATGGCGACACTGAATGCGTCCCAAATGGCACCCTATTACATATTTAGTGCACAACTTTAGAACAGGGCCCCTATGACTCTGGTCAAAAGTAATGCACTATACAGGGAATATGGTGCCATTTGGGATGCAGACCCTGTCTTTTTTTCCAGGCACTGTGAAGAATAGGGCCTCACGCAGGAGGCTACTGAGGAATATCATTTCCTGTTGTCTTCCACAACCAAAGCCAGGCTTCCGACCTTCACTTGTTTTCATCAAGGATAATTAGTTGGAGGAATGTATTTGCATTGCTAATTTCTCACTCTCCCACCTCTCTGTGTCTACACACACACACACACACACACTTAAGCAACACAGCACCTAATAAGCCTTTAATAGCTGCTGTTTGAACCGAAGCCTTTGAAGAGGACCCCTGAGGTTTAGGTAAGTCAGCAGAGTTAACTCATAGACTAGCACGTAACACTTTACAGCCTGAACACATCTGCATAATTACTCATCAACTAGGTGTGTTTAATAGTGTGTGTATTTGTGTGTTGTATACTAATTATGTTATAGTGTATTGTGTGTGTGTGTGTGTATGTGTGTGTGTGTATGTGTGTGTGTGTGTGTGTGTGTGTGTGGGTGTCAGCACTTCAGTGGACCTTATAGAGTAGTGATGGCAAGTCAGAAGTAGGATTTGTTCATTTGTTAATTCATCTACCCATCCACCCATCTACCCATCCATCCATCCACCCATCCATCCACCCACCCACTCACCCACCCACCCACCCACTCACTCACCCACCCACCCATCCATCCATCCATCCATCCATCCATCCACCCACCCCAGCCAGGTCGCTCAAGATCCACTTCGAAATCCGGCGTCCGTCCAGGCCCCAACGTCATGAGATGCCTTCAAAACTGGCTACTATGTGTAACGCTATTACCATCAAGTAGGCTTGGGTTTTGCTAGGGCGTTGTGGACGGGGGTGACGGATGGGCGTAAATTGCGAGTTCTGGCTCAGAGGGTCACGTGTTCAATCTCAGTGATAGGCACTTTTATTTGTATTATTTTACCCTGTCCCAAACCCTAAACCTTAACCTAACCATTTGGAATGAATGCCTAAACTTAACTGTGGAGTTGTTTTTGTTTTAACCCTATCCCAAACCTTAACTCTTAACTTACCCATTCAGAATGAATGCCTAAACTTAACCAGCCGCGAGGTGCCAGCGACAGCAGCGGAGCAACCCAGGGTGCAGCTGCGTAGGAGGAGAAACCCAGTGTGTCCAAAACACCTTGAAATGGGAAGTTTAGAGCAACTTCAACATCTGGACAAATGTAGAATCTGAAGTAAAATTGGTTAAACCATGAGATCTTGTTGCCCAACCACCCACCCACCTACCCATTCATCCATCCCACACTACGGCAGTGATGACCATGAGCCATTTCCCTGCTCTCTGACAGCAACCCCGCAGACAGCCACCCACTTGACATCCCAACAGGAGGCAGAATCAGGGGGCAATAGATGGCAAGATATCACCATTAACTCTACAAATAACATGATTTAAATAACCAACAGAAGAAAAATGCCCAGCTGGTAGAGCACGGCGCTTGTAACGCCAAGGTAGTGGGTTCGATCCCCGGGACCACCCATACACAAAAATGTATGCACGCATGACTGTAAGTCGCTTTGGATAAAAGCGTCTGCTAAATGGCATATTATATTATTATTATATTATAAAAATACAATGTTATGTGGGGGGAAAGCACTGAGATTAAGGCTGCATCCCATATGGCACCCTATTCCCTATATAGTGCACTATTACCTATATCACGCAAAGGCTGTGCAGAGGAGAGAGAAAAGAGGACAGAGGAGAGGGAAAAGAGAAGACAGGAGAGGGAAAAGAGGACAGAGGAGAGGGAAAAGAGAAGACAGGAGAGGGAAAAGAGGACAGAGGAGAGGGAAAAGAGAAGACAGGAGAGGGAAAAGAGAAGACAGGAGAGGGAAAAGAGAAGACAGGAGAGGGAAAAGAGAAGACAGGAGAGGGAAAAGAGAAGAGAGGAGAGGGAAAAGAGAAGACAGGAGAGGGAAAAGAGAAGACAGGAGAGGGAAAAGAGGACAGAGGAGAGGGAAAAGAGAAGACAGGAGAGGGAAAAGAGAAGACAGGAGAGGGAAAAGAGGACAGAGGAGAGGGAAAAGAGAAGACAGGAGAGGGAAAAGAGAAGAGAGGAGAGGGAAAAGAGAAAAGTGTAGCTAAATAAGGCGTGGCTTTAATTGCTGGCGGCTTTAATTGGTTATTTATTGGGCCTCAACATCCAGCAGGCGATGTGTGTGTGTGTATGTATGTGTAGACTGGAAGGTCTGTGTGTGTGTGTGTATGTGAATGTGAATGTGTATGTGTATGTGTATGTGTATGTGTGTGTGTGTGTGTGTGTGTGTGTGTGTGTGTGTGTGTGTGTGTGTGTGTGTGTGTGTGTGCGCACGCGTGGTTTGTGTGTGTGTGGAGCCTGGGAGGCCTGTGTGTCTATGGCCTGTCTGGGGAGATATAAACAGCAAACTAAGATGACAGATAGCTAAGGCTGAAATCTCCCCGCTGCAGATGCCACTAGAACACGCCACACCTCTACTAGATATACCTTCTGAAAGGACACACTGTAGAGGGGAAGGAGGAGACACAATCCTCACTGTCCACAAACCACAAAAAATATGTAACTGCAGATATGTAACTATTTTCCAGATACCTACTGTATACTGTATGAGGGCCTTACAAACACAACATTTATACAGAATAAATTAATACAAAATTATTAAGTGTATGCATTATACACAGAGGCAGATTTTATTTTCTGATTAGGTGAATCTTGAATGGCTATAAAAACACGTTATCATGTACAGTCTGTTTTAGGGTGTACAACACAATATCATCCTACTACACACACGACAAGTAAGATATTGTGTCCTTGGTTGCTTGTGTGTGTGTGTGTGTGCATGTGAGCGGTATACCTACCTCCCTGCGTGCTTTGCATGTGTGCGTTCTTCCGAGTTTGTGACGACACACCCAGTCCCCGTCTATACCTCACACTATGCGTATGTGTTTGGAATGTACAGCCAATCTTATTCCTTTCCAGTCTCAGAATGCAGGCTCACTGCTCAGTGTTCCAGAACCCTGGTCCCCATGCTGAGAGGCAGGCAACAGGCAGACCTGAGAGACAGCTGTAATTGGCGTCAACGCTCCTTTAACGGGTGGGGAGGATATTTCCTCTTCAGAAGGCATTATGCACACGGCGTAGCCGCCATCCATCATCCCAGGCAGAGAGGTGTTGCTGAAACCTTTAACGGGATATCTCCTTTCATCCAGCCCAGGTATACAGGACTCAGTATTGTGGGGTCTGACACACCAATACAACACAGCCTGGGAGTGGAGAGGACCACACAGGGTGACTTGCAGCAGGGACTAGACCGTCCACTCAGCCGTCACTCAGGCCTTGTGGACCTCTATGGTTCTAACCTACCATACATACACTACCGTTCAAACGTTTGGGCTCACTTAGAAATGTCCTTGTTTTCCAAAGAAAAGCAATTTTTTTGTCCATTAAAATAACGTCAAATTGATCAGAAATACAGTGTAGACATTGTTAATGTTGTAAATGGCTATTGTAGCTGGAAACGGCAGATCTTTTATGGAATATCTACATAGGCGTACAGAGGCCCATTATCAGCAACCAGCAGTCCTGTGTTCCAATGGCACGTTGTGTTTGCTAATCCAAGTTTATCATTTTAAAAGGCTAATTGATCATTAGAAAACCCTTTTGAAATTATGTTAGCACAGCTGAAAACTGTTTTGCTGATTAAAGAAGCAATAAAACTGGCCTTCTTGAGACTAGTTGAGTATCTGGAGCATCAGCAATTGTGGGTTCGATTACAGTCTCAAAATGGCCAGAAACAAATAACTTTCTTCTGAAACTCGTCAGTGTATTCTTGTTCTGAGAAATTAAGGCTATTCCATGCGAGAAATTGCCAAGAAACTGAAGATCTCGTACAACGCTGTGTACTACTCCCTTCACAGAACAGCGCAAACTGGCTCTAACCAGAATATAAAGAGGAGTGGGAGGCCCTGGTGCACAACTGAGCAAGAGGATGCTGACCTTCTATGCAGAGTTGCAAAGAAAAAGCCATATCTCAGACTGCCCATCTTAATCTTTTCTATTTATTGGCCAGTCTGAGATATGGCTTTTTCTTTGCAACTCTGCCTAGATGGTCAGCATCCCGGAGTCGCCTCTTCACTGTTGACATTGAGACTGGGGTTTTGCGGGTACTATTTAATGAAGCTGCCAGTTGAGGACCTGTGAGGCGTCTGTTTCTCAAACTAGACACTCTAATGTATTTGTCCTCTTGCTCAGTTGTGCACCGGGGCCTCCCACTCCTAAAAAAGCAATTAAAGCCGTCAGATTTACGTCTTTAATAATAATATCTTATTTAAACATTCCCTTTTCCTTTTTATAAGCTTATGTGTTATGATATGCTAAACATTTGTTGAAATTAACCAAGCTTAAATAAGACCGACCATTAGCACATTGCCAATGCATACATTATGCTGGCTAAATCTGAACCCCTAACATGTATGAGTCACATCTGAAAGGGATAGGCTGTGAGGCACTATATATGGAACCAAGTGTTCTTTTTTTTTTTTTTTTTTTTCTTTTTTTTTTTTTTTTTTTTTTTCTTTTTTTTTTTTTGGGAAATGGATCAGCTTAATATTGCAGATAGATTGTATCTTCTATCAATGTAATTGTCTGCATCACTTCCAATCCCCCATTTTTTTTTTTTTTTTTTTTTTTTTTTTTTTTTTTTTATATACTCCCCTTTATTACTTTTCAACCCCACCATCCTTTCCCTACTTGGAGTAAATTAGTGAACAACAATGCCCAGGTCTCTACTTCCGGTCTATACTTACTATCTACACCTTATGGACACAGTTAATTTTACAATAATTCTATTATATATATACATATATATATACATATACATACATACATATATATCATTATTATTATTATTATTATTTATTAATTTTTTGCTCCTGAACTACTTCTACTCTCAACCTCTCCGATCGTTTTCATGATGTCCATCCGGTTTGCTTCTATATGCCATATCTTTCTAACTGTGCTCTTTCCCAAAAGCACCAAGTGTTCTTGCTAAAACATGGGATTGTGTGTGTTATCACACAGATGAGACAAAGACAGAGACAGAGAGAGGGAGAGAGAGAGAGAGAGAGAGAGAGAGAGAGAGACAGAGAGAGAGAGAGATCAAGAGAAAAAGAGAGGGAACGAGAGATTGAAAGAGAGCAAGAGAGAGAGAGGGAGAGAAAGGGAGAGAGAGAATGAAAGAGGGATAGAGACTCCTGAGTGGCATATAAATGAATAAAAAACAATAGCAATGTGTGTGATTCCTAGAACACCGTGAAGCGAGTCTGAGCCTCAGCTACGTCTGTCTGGTCGGTTGGCCTCAGCCGGGCACAGTGCGATGTGCATGTGTCTGTGAGTTGTATCGGGTGATGAATGAGAATAATTAAGCGGAACGCCAGGGAGCAGCCAGCACCAGGGGTGGACTCATATGATAATACAACAGTAAAACATGCCTGTTCACTGACGGGCCCCTGGGCACTCCATCACACCATCCATCTCTGAGAGAGAGTGCTGTCCCTAAGGACCAGCTTTAAACACAGAGACTGCATCCCAAATGGAACCATTTCCCCAATATTGGGCCCTTTTCCCTTTATAGGGCCCCATTGGGCCCTGGTCAAAAGTAGTGCACTACATAGGGAATGGGGTGCCATTTGGGACATAAACATAAACAAACAAACTGGCTGGCTCCAGGGAACAGCACAGGAGAGGCCACAACAACAACCTGTCTAGTGGAATTACAAACTTCCTCAAATGAGCTTAACAGAAGAGAGACACCGAGAGAGAAAATTGGTACTACTCACTGGTACAAGATTGATAGTGATAGAATAGTACTTGATAGAATAGAATAGTACTTTATTTGTCCATGTTTCAAAGGTAATTGTAGTGCTCAACTCACTGGTCTGAAATTGACAGTGATAACGACAAGTGGTTGATTATACTTACTTATGGCGGTTGCAATGTGCCGGATGAATGACAAGAGTGTTCATGATAATGACAGTGATTTTTAAATTATATCATATCAGAGGAAGTTTTTGTTATTTTCAATAGCTGCAGCTGTTGAACTGAGCCTCATCATTTTGGATTTGAAGGGCAACATTTTCTGACAGTTTTGTTTACTACTCAGACATTATTGACCCACTCCACTGAAACATCTCCTTGTACTAGTCAGCCTGTCAAAACTGATTTGTTTGGAAGATCTTTACAAACTACATGAGAGAAAATCTAGCTTTTTAAAGCATTATCCTGGAATGTTTATTGTTTTATACTTATACATCAGAGTTAATAGGAGAGAGAGAGAGAGAGAGAGAGAGAGAGAGAGAGAGAGAGAGAGAGAGAGAGAGAGAGAGATAGAAAGAGAAAGAGAGAGAGAGAGAGAGAGAGAGAGAGAGAAATATATGTAGAGAGAGAGAGCGCAAGAGAGAGAGAACGCAAGAGAGAGAGAGCAGGTCTGTCTCAACTGTTCCGTCAACTTTTCCAAGAGGAAAAACAAAGCCCTGTAGATGGGATGTTCCCTTAGGTGTGTGTGGGTGAGTATGTGCGTGTGCATATGTGTGAACGGAGCAGAGCGGCTCTGAGCTGAAGGGGAATACGTGACAGAAGCGGCATATCTCTGAGGCTGAGCCCTGAGAAGCCCTGAGGGGGTACAGGCTACAGGCATGTTCCCCATGCCTCTCTCTACATTATCTCTACAGTACATACCATATCAATGTCTCTACATTATCTCTACAGTACATACCATATCAATGTCTCTACAGTATATCTACAGTACATACCATATCAATGTCTCTACAGTATCTCTACAGTACATACCATATCAATGTATCTACAGTATCTCTACATTACATACCATATCAATGTATCTACAGTATCTCTACAGTACATACCATATCAATGTCTCTACAGTATCTCTACATTACATACCATATCAATGTCTCTACAGTATCTCTACAGTACATACCATATCAATGTATCTACAGTATCTCTACATTACATACCATATCAATGTCTCTACAGTATCTATACAGTACATACCATATCAATGTCTCTACAGTATCTGTACAGTACATACCATATCAATGCATCTACAGTTTCTCTACAGTCATACCATATCAATGTCTCTACAGAATCTCTACAGTCATACCATATCCATATCTCTACAGTCATACCATATCCATATCTCTACAGTCATACCATATCCATATTTCTACAGTCATACCAAAGCCATGTCTGTACAGTACATACCATATCAATGTCTCTACAGTCATACCAAAGCCATGGCTGTACAGTACATACCATATCAATGTCTCTACAGTCATACTATATCCATATCTCTACAGTCATACCATATCCATATCTTTACAGTCATACCATATCCATATTTCTACCGTCATACCATATCCATATCTCTACAGTCATACCATATCCATGTCTCTACAGTACCATACCATCTCCATGTCTCTACAGTACATACCATATCAATGTCTCTACAGTCATACCAAAGCCATGTCTGTACAGTACATACCATATCAATGTCTCTACAGTCATACCAAAGCCATATCTCTACAGTACATACCATATCAATGTCTCTACAGTCATATCATATCCATATCTCTACAGTCATACCAAAGCCATATCTCTACAGTACATACCATATCAATGTCTCTACAGTCATACCATATTAGTCTCTACAGACATACCATATCCATATATCTACAATCATACCATACCCATGTCTCTACAGTCATACCATATCAATGCCTCTACAGTACATACCATATTAATGTCTCTACAGTACATACCATATCCATGTCTCTACAGTATCTCAACAGTAAAAAATATATTTTTTAACGTTTTGTCACATACACCGGATAGGTGCAGTAAATTGTGTTGTTTCACAGTGGCACCACATTGACAGATTATTTTACTTGTCAGCTCGGGTATTCGAACCTGGCACACCATTAATGTAATGAGTTTATACATTAGTATTTCATTAGTATTACATCCCCGGGCCTCGGCCCAGTAGATACCTCGGCCCAGCCTCAACACAGGCCTTCAGGGCATTCTCCAAACAAACACTACCAGCTGTAATGTACTCTGGGACAGTTAGCAGAAAAAGGAAAATGGGACTTGGGATGTTTTTAGCCAAAACACAACTAAGGGGGGAATACAATAATGAAGACACTTTAATGAGAAAAATGCTTCATTGTTTTGATTTGTGCAAGACTAAATTATAAATGACAATTCCCATGAGATGAATGCCTTTCATTCAATAACCTTCTTTACGACAGGAATGAACACATGAACTCTGTCAACCCTAAATCTGTCACGTAACACCATTCTCACACTTTCAGCCCTCCTTCCCACCGCTTATCCCCTCCACTCCCCTCCCCTCCTCACCCCACCCTCCCCTCCTCTCCTCTCCCCACGGAGCCCATTCTCTGAGGATGCCCAGTGTGTCTCGTCCTATGCGTGAGGTGAGGAATGCGGGGCGTTGAGACAGGTCTCCCCATGCTAGTGAGGTGAGGGCTCCTCCATGTCTCCATCTCTCTTTATAGAACACATAATAGTTGCTGTTGAATGAGTTCATATGTGTGCCAAGACATACTCAACACAACATGCCCAAGAGCTCTCTCTGTCTCTGTTTTTATTCTCTCTTATGCTCTCCCCTCCTTCCCTCCCTCCCTCCCTCCCTCTCTCCCTCCCTCTCTGTCTCACCACCCCTCTAAGCTCCCTAAACTTTCTGAGGACACCCCAGTGTGAGAAAGGAAGAGTCTCTGTGGGATTGAAAGCCATCATATAGAGTTTCATATTCATTGTATTAGTGAGACCCAGGTGTATTATGTTGGTCTGTTTCTGTAATCCCATCTGTAATCAAATAGCCTCTTAGTAATCGATGGAAAACAACAACAAAAACAACAACAACACGCAATGAGGAATAACTTCAAAACATCAAACACTGTGTCTGACTAGCTATGTTGTTCAATGATCTCAGCTGGGAGTCTAAAGGGTCTCTTGCTGCCTATACAGCTGGACATTAGATAATTTACTGCAGAGATAAAATCTAACAGCAAACTCAGACAAGCAGGTCAGTTAGTAATATGATAGGCTACTGAGCAAGCATATCACTTTTAATTGAATATAGCAAATCAGGTCAATGTTATACAGATCTCTCAGTCTCTCTCTTGAGCATGCGCGTGCACACGCACACACAGTGTGGGAGTAATGTCCTGGAACACACACACAGTAATGTAGTGGAACACACACATACAAACAAACACACACACACACATACACAGTAATGGACCGGAACACGCGGGATGTTTGACTAGCAGTGAAGCTGGCAGCTATGGCAGTTTAGGTCACGCTCTGGCAGGAAACAGGTGCGTGAGGAACACCACAGGACTCACACACACTCTGACCCCCCACGCTGGGGCAGGTCAAAGGCCTCAGGGGGCCCCAACTCCGTTATACCCCCAACAAAAGCCTTGTTGGTCCCCCACTTCAACCCTGGTCTCTACCAGCCATCCATTTCACAGGCTTTGGGAAATATGTAACAGTACCTGACTACCCACCTTCAGCTACACAGGCCCAGACTGGGATATAGGGCCAGTTTTATAGAGGGCTATGCTTCAGTGAAGACATTTAACTCCTGGGCTTTTAGTCTTTAAATTAATTCACACCCTTTTAACCCGTTCTGAAGCCTGACTTTAATCTGTCTGGATCCCAAACTGACACATTCTATAGACCTGGGTGGGTGATAGATTCAGTGTGGTTAGATAGTTAATGTCTATGTTAGCACAGTGATTTTATGCATGACTGAAAATTAATGATCTAATGTTGTTACATGTACCTAACAATGGGTTATGTTGCTAAGGAAGGCATGCAGCACAACACAACACAGGAGAGGAGAAGTATGAGGTGTTTCCTTAGCCTCTCCTCCTCCTTTCCTTTCCCCCTCCTCTCCCTCCTCTTCCTCCTCCTCTAACCCTCCTGTGTCATTCTTTGAGGATGCTCTTCTCTTCTTTTCTTTCACACGCAGAGCTTTTGAAGGAAACAAAGGTTGAAGGGCTGAATGGGTGTGTAGGCGTCTGAGTCTGTGGCTGCGTCCCAAATGACATCATATTCCTTATATAGTGCAATACTTTTGACCAGAGACCTATGGGCCCTGGTCAAAAGTAGTGCACTACTGTATATAGAGAATAGAGTGCCATTGGGGATGCAAGCATCTGTCTGTGTTTCACAGTCAGGTGAGATCTATCTACCCAGGAGACTGAGAGGCACACGGACAAAGCTCAGGCACTGTGATGTAGTCTAACCTGACGACTAAAGCTTTAAACAGAGAGAGAGAGAGAGAGAGAGAGAGAGAGAGAGAGAGAGAGAGAGAGAGAGAGAGAGAGAGAGAGAGAGAGAGAGAGAGAGAGAGAGAGAGAGAGAGAGAGAGAGAGAGAGAGAGAGAGAGAGAGAGAGAGAGAGAGAGAGAGACCAGGGAGAAGAGACTAACACCTCATTTTGAGGTGAGGAAGAACTGTGATGTTGTTCATTTTCTGACACAAAATGGCTGCCATGCATCACCCCGCATAATGCTTAGTCATGAAGTAGTACATGCTTACTCATGATGTAGTCCGTTGTCGTGTGGAGGCGGGCCGAAACAGCTACAGCTAACCTTGGCTGCATCTCAAATGGCAGCTCTGGTCAAAAGTAGTGCACTATGTAGGGAATAGGAATCCATTTGGGATACACCCCTTGTCCTGGACCTCCAGGGAGAGACAGGAAGTGCTGTGCGACCAGATTAGAGCAGTACAGGCTGTGTTCCTATGGGCCCTGGTCAAAAGTAGTGCATTACATAGGGAATAGGTTGCCCCATTGGGACACAGTGTAGTGTCAGAGAGGGGCTGATGATGGAACAATAACAGACAGCAGCACCACCAACAAAATGACCTATCTGACACTAACATCACTTTACTACATTAGTCATGCTTTCTCTATCCACCTACCATAAAATACAATTAAGAGAAAATTCAGTCTAAAAGGTGTTATTCTTGTTTTACATAAATATAGTGGAAAGGTTAACATCCCACATCTATTCTGCTACACTACAGCCAGACTGAATACTGTAAGTAATTGTAATCTACCAATTATATCTTTGACAGTTTGGTTTGTCTTCCCCCATCAAGGGACTTGTCCATCATCAGAGCACAACAGTGATTTCTGAACATGTCATTAAGACATGATTCTTAATGGCTAGAATAATCAGTGATATGTATGTGATGCCTAGCATTTTATTATACTGTATTTGAAATACACAGAGTGGGTGACTGACAGCATACAACGATGCATTTAATATGTCCACTGAGTCTGAATATGAGGTTGTTAACCCTCACATGGTCCAAGTCAGCATAAATATTAGATCAAAGGTGATCCATACAAAAGTATGAGACTAACACTGTTAGTTTTTCAATGTTGATGTTTTCTCATACACTCATATGCATATGATTATATATGATTAATGTTCACATAGCTGCCTGAGGCATAGGAATAATAAATATGTTTACAATTTGACTGGTTGCCCAATAGTGTGTTCTTCACTCTGAACAGAATCATATTGGGGCTATAATGTAGTGTATATAACATTTATAACATCTACAGCTTACACAGTTTCTCTGCGGCTGCTTCTTTTCACAGACAAACCAGTCCAAACCAAACATTGCTGACGTACAGATGTACGATCTAAATTTGATCACTCTTTTCTTGCACAGCATGAAATGCAAAGTTGTAGTGTATTCAAGGTTTAAAATGTCAAACCTGATTTGCCCTAACGGAGAATGTATCAACCCCTATTTCTTTTTTTTTTTACATTAATTATAATCCACATAATAATTCACATTCACATTTATTTTCCTGCTGTAGCAAACTGGCTCAAATTAAGATCCTACACCTGTAGTGTTTCATACTCCTATAGGCTATAGATACTATCCTAACCTGCCACCCTGAGAGGAACCATCATACACACTGATCAAGGTCACAGTGACATGAAATGCTGTACCTACAGAATATCAATGGCCAAGACAAACAGCCATTTTGCTGATGTCTTATTTGAGATATTCTGTTAGATGGACAATAAAATATCTATCTATTACATGCAAGTGCAGTCCCACAAAATGGCATTTAAGAACATATACTAAAGAGATAATTCTGTAGGACATCAACAGCAAAAACACTGTTTGCATCCCAAATGGCACCCTATTCCCTTCATAGAGCACTACTTTTGACCAGATAGGGTGCCATATGGGACACCTCCACTGATGGAAGTTTATGTAGTGTAAATAACATAGGTCTCTAGTCTCAAGCACATGTTGAGTTGAAAGGTTCTCCCAGAGCAGCACTTCACCACAAAGAGAGTTTGAAGTGTTTAACGTTGCCAAGTACAGAGCTGTCCTGAACCCTTAAAGACACAGAGGAGAGGATCACTAGAGTCTCTCTTTATTCCCCTCTGATGGATAGGGACTCACTCTGCCAGGTTCAGCCTGGTGTGTGTGTGTGTGTGTGTGTGTGTGTGTGTGTGTGTGTGTGTGTGTCCAGTCAGCCGGTTTGGGCTGGTTAGCTATCTGGTGTTTGTTTGAGCGTGCAGATGAAACTGTCGGTAAGGTCCTGGGCGCTAGCTAGCGTGCAACGGCAGCGAGCCGCCCTCACCCTCTTCCATCATTAGCATGTTGATGTTATGGGTAGCTATGCTGGAGAAACCTGTTTAATACACAAACACAAACCTTCTTTGGCTCGCTTTACCTCTCTTATCCCTCTCTCTCTCTCCCTCTCTCTCTCCCCCTCTCTCTCTCTCTCTCCCCCTCTCTCCCTCTCCCTCTCTCTCTCCCCCTCTCTCCCTCTCTCTCTCCCCCTCTCTCCCTCTCTCTCTCCCTCCCTCAGGTGTGCTGGTCTCTGCATGTCCTCCTTATCCTCCATATCTCCTCCTCCCATCCCTCTCTCCCTCCCCACTCCCTCATGTTCAGCCTCCGTGTTTATACAAGACCCTACACAAGACCACCCGTAGGAAAAAGGAGGGAGCTTACTACAAAAATTAAAAACACAGGTTTATTAATGTGTTATGAGTTGTGCTAGAAATAATATTGTTGTCCTTTCTAGATGTTCTCCAAACCTGTCACACTTGTCCCTGAGGATTTGTAACGTGAGTACAGGGAAGGTTTGGAATGTTCAAGCTATTAACCACAAACCATTTAAATAGTCTGGTACGACAGCTACAACAGGCCAAATCATTTTCCACCGATCAAATAATTCACCTTAAGAGCAATCCAATTCTAATTGTCATATTGAAATATGATGGTTTCAGTTTTGTGTCTGTTGGAGTAGCGAGCTCCCTTCAAAACCCTGGTAGAGTCCCAAATGACATCCTATTTCCTATGTAGTGCACTACTTTTGACCAGGGCGTGGGAATATGATGCCATTTGGGACGCCACCCCATCTCAATGTGACTGCAGTTGAGATTATCCACGTGATTTGCTGTGGGATCATAAACTTCCTGGTGTAGTGTGGCAGGGAGTGACGTGACTGTTAAACGCTGTTCATCATTCATATTTAACTATTCTGTAGTCATTTATTACATTCAGTGCTTCACAGTCCTGAGAGCCTCCGCTGCCACTCCCTCTGTCTCTCTATCTTCCTCTTCTCCTTCGCTCCCTTCCTCTGTCTCTGTCCCCATCCCACCTCTATCATTCCTTTCTCTCACCCCCTCCTTCCCCAATGCCTCTCCTCCATCCTTCCCTCTTTTTTCCTCCCTCCAACCTTTACCTATCCCCTCCCTCCTCTCACATCCCTCCACTTCCTCCTCCTATCCACTCCACTTTTCCACCTCCCCCCTCCCTCCCTCCCTCCCTCCTCCTCTCCCTCTCCTCCCATCCCCCCTCCTCACTCCCTCCCTCCCTCCTATACCTCCTCCCTCCCTCCCTCCCTCCCTCCCTCCCTCCCTCCTATACCTCCTCCCTCCCTCCCTCCCTCCTAACCTCCTCCTCCTCCCTCCTATACCTCCTCCCTCCCTCCCTCCTATACCTCCTCCCTCCCTCCCTCCTATACCTCCTCCCTCCCTCCCTCCTATACCTCCTCCCTCCCTCCCTCCTATACCTCCTCCCTCCCTCCCTCCCTCCTATACCTCCTCCCTCCCTCCCTCCCTCCTATACCTCCTCCCTCCCTCCTCCCTCCTATACCTCCTCCCTCCTCCCTCCTATACCTCCTCCCTCCCTCCCTCCTATACCTCCTCCCTCCCTCCCTCCCTCCTATACCTCCTCCCTCCCTCCCTCCTATACCTCCTCCCTCCCTCCCTCCTATACCTCCTCCTCTCCTCAGACTGGGCATGTCTCCAGGTGATAGTGTAGACAGAGAGAAGACAGAATAAAGATGACAAGTACTTTTGGATCAGTCCCTAGCCATATGGGCCAGGGACAAACCACTGGGCTTTGCTAGATGAATAATACACATCATGGTTGCTTTCCAAATAGCACCTCTTCCGTATTTAGTGCACTACTTTTGACTAGGGCCTATATCTGTTAGTGTTTCCTTTATTTTGGCAGTTACCTGTATGACCTCTGAAGAAAATAAAGAAAGACTGCATGATGGATAAAGGCTCTTTAGCAGAAAAGTTGGTCAAATAAACCCACAGAAAGGAAACATGACTGTGCGACTTCCTTTTTAATTTGTTTAACGCCTGACCTCTCCTAAAATGTGGGGGAGGATTTTACCCCTATACTTGGATGTATATGTACCATGACCACCCCTATAGATGATGGACCAATCCATCCACCCAAGCTTATCTGTTTCAAATAATGTTTTTCACAAGCAGGACTTGTAACTTGTGAACTTGTTTCCAATTCAGTGACTTATTATGTGTCATTAATTAACTGACACATAACACCCCAAAATCATTTCAAATTATATTTCAGATTCAATGTATTCCCCTTAGAGGCCTATCTTTATCAAAGAGCCTTTTTTTCTTCTAATGAAAAACATTTGATGAATAGATTCAGTCCCATGGGGTAAGCTATTTGAGGAAGCAGTGTTCAATGTTGAAATAATAATTCCTGGTAATAGCACCAAAGGGACAGACAGCCATCTTTAAAAATAAAATCAATGCGGCCTCCTTGTGCACCCTAGCCAGTCTCCAACACCAATAGGAGTAGAGAGGGAGAAAAGGAGGTCTGAGTTATAACTCTGTACCAGGGCCTTAGCAGTGTAGTCAGGCCCAGAGAAGCCCTTTATAAATCGGTTAATTCCTCCTTCGGCCCTGTGTTCACTGCAGGAACCAGGAACCACTTAATAGGAACCAATCAGGCCTGGCCTGAGCTGTCCATGACAGCTCTTTTCCACAATTCCCATGTCTGGCTCAGACAACTGCAGATCAAGTTGGATTATGATCTTGAATGTGATCGTGATCTTGATTGTGATCAAATTTGATCTCGCCAGAAATAAACAAACCCTTGTGTGTGTAAGATATTCCAGCAGCAGAGTGTTAGTTACACCCCTTGACTTTTCGCATATTTTGTTGTGAATTTAAAATGGATTAAATTGAGGGTTTTGGTCACTGGCTTACACACAATGCCCTATAATGTCAAAGTGGAATTTTGTTTTTCAAAATGTTTACACATTTATTAAAATGCAAAAGCTGAAATGTCTTGAGTCAATAAGTATTCAACCCCTTTGTTATGGCAAGTCTAAATAAGTTCAGGTGTAAACATTTGCTTAACAAATCACATAATAAGTTGTATGGACTCACTCTGTGTGCAATAATAGTGTCTAACATGATATTTGAATTACTATCTCATCTCTGTACCCCACATATACAATTATCTGTAAGGTTCCTCAGTCGAGAAGGGAATTTCAAACACAGATTCAACCACAAAGACTAGGGAGGTTTTCCAATGCCTCGCAAAGAAGGGCACCTAAAAAAGCAGACATTGAATATCCCTTTGAGCATGGTGAAGTTATTAATTACACTTTGAATGGTGTATCAATACACCCAGTCACTACAAAGTTACAGGTGTCCATCCTAAATAATTTACTGGAAAGGGATTTCACCATGAGGCCAATGGTGACTTTAAAACAGTTACAGAGTTTAATGGCTGTGATAGGAGAAAACTGAGGATGGATCAACAACATTGTAGTTACTCCACAATACTAACCTAATTGACGGAGTGAAAATATTCCAAAACATGCATCCTGTTTGCAACAAGGCACTAAAGTAATACTGCAAAAAATGTGGCAAAGCAATTAACTGTTTGTCCTGAATTTTGAAAATAATAATGGGCAAATGTTGTACAATCCAGGTGTGGAAAGCTCTTGGAGACTTACCCAAAAAGACAAACAGCTGTAATCGCTACCAAAGGTGCTTCTACAAAGTATTGACCCAGGGGTGTGAATACTTATGTAAATGAGATACAGTATTTCTATATTTCACTTTCAATACATTTGCAAACATTTCTAAAAACATGTTTTCACTTTGTTATTATGGGGTATTGTGTGTAGATGGGGGAGACAAAAAAATATATTTAATCCACTTTGAATTCAGGCTGTAACACAGCAACATGTGGAATAAGTCAATGGGTATGAATACTTTCTGAAGGCACTGTATAAAAGTATAACCAAACATGGTTTAAAATGGTATCAAGGTCAGCTTGTTTGTAGAACTGCATGAAAAATGCTTTGAAGGATGCTGGAGTTACAAACAGTACAATAAAACACCTGTGTTATTTTCTTCATATAGTCAAGGATATAAAATACAATACAGCATTTCAACATCAACTATATGTCTCAAAATCGAGTTACTACTGTATCTCTACTGCAGCTTATTTCAACCAGCAGACAGACAGTATTGTTGTGATTGTAACCCTCCAGATTCATTCTCTACTGCCCAGAGTAAAGGAAGCCTCTTGGCACAAAACAGCCCTGCTGTCCCTGATGTGGGGACTAAATCCACTTAGTGGGCTGTGTTGATGGTACAGGAACACCAGTTAGCTGCACACACCAGGGTAACGTCCCAAATAGAACCCTATTCCCTATATAGTGCACTACTTTTGACCAGAGCCCATGCAACAGTGTGCCATTTGGGACGCAGCCCAGCATAGCTATTATCACAGCTAGCCATCAGCAGTCAGTGACTTCCTTATTCCAGCCGCTCTGTACCACAATATTTCTGCACTGAGTGATAAAGCCAGGCCTGACCACAGACCACTGGAACTAGACTGTGTGGGGCCCCTGTCTCATCTCCACGACAGCGTGATGGTTGCAGTGACACGCGTTGGACTGCCACAGCGATGTCATTACTCCTCGCTTGGCGTAATCTGACATGGGTCACAGAGATGGCGGCTATGTTAGGGAAGGAGGGAGATCACTCTGGCCTGTTGAGTCAGGTAATAATCTCTCTCCCTCCCTCCCTCCCTCTCTCTCTCTCCTCTCTCTCCTTCTCACAATCCTCTCTATTTCACTCCCTCTCTCCCATTCCCTTTCTCTCTCTCCTCTCTCTACATGAAAACATTGCCTCTCCTTTCTGTGAAGGGAGGCTGAGGAGGCTGTGAAGGCTTTACCTTCTGCTGCTCTGCTCTGTGGTGCACATACACACACACACACACCATATCTGTTATGACATGTTGAAGCCCCAGGACTACCTTCTCTCTCCCCCTGCTGTCTGATAATGAGAGAGACGTGATCCACCATCCTCTACTCTCACCGCTCTGCTCTCTCCACTCCTCCTCTCCTCTCCTCTCCTCCAGTCCCCCTCTACTCTCACCGCTCTGCTCTCTCCTTCACTCCTCCTCTCCTCTCCTCTCCTCTCCTCCAGTCCCCCTCTACTCTCACCGCTCTGCTCTCTCCTTCACTCCTCCTCTCCTCTCCTCTCCTCCAGTCCCCCTCTACTCTCACCGCTCTGCTCCTTCACTCTCTCCTCTCCTCCAGTCCCCCTCTACTCTCACCACTCCCTCCTTCACTCCTCCTTGAATCTCTCCTCTCCTCCAGTCCTCCTTTACTCTCTCCTCTCCTCATCTTCTCCACTCCTCCTTTACTCTCTCCTCTCCTCCTCTCCTCCAATTATCCTTTACTCTCACAGCTCTCTCCTCTCTTCTATCTCCTCCCCTCCCTGTCTCAGCTCAACCACAGGGAACAAACAGGAGTTCTGTCTAAAACATCACTGCTTTCTTTGTCACATCCCCCTGATCCCAAACCTTCACATGCTGACGTACAGTAAGGTGTGAGGGAGCAACGTGACCCAAGCACGATCCTTCTCTCTTTCGATCTATGAGTCAGCCTAGAGTCAGCCATCAGCCATCGTCCTTCTCCTGAACACATCACACTGCATACACCAGGAGGTTGTCTTCACTCTGTACTCAGAGAGCACGTCTGCCAATCATACTGGCTGCAGCAGCACTAAGGTCCAACACAGACAGAACCCTATTCTCTACATAGTGCACTACTTTTGTCCAGAGCCCTATGGCTGCCCTATGGATGCATCCTAAATGGCACCCTACCCTATGTAGAGCCCTATGAGCCCTGGTAAAAAGTAGTGCACTATGTAGGGGATTGGGTGCCATTCGAGAGGCAGATTAAGACTAATCAGAGACCAGTCTATTACATGCTACATAGACCCCCTGCCTGGCTTCATCTCTCTATCTCTCTGTCCGCAAACTATCTGCATACATCTACATCAGACTGATGTTAATCCCACCATTAATCTGATCCTAGATCAGCAGATACCGATCCCTGTTAACACCAATTAACTCAGCACCCAGCCACACTCCTAACAAGGCCTTTGGTAGTTCTGAGGATGCGTCCCAAAGGGCACCCTATTCCCCCATATGGCTGTGGTCAAAAGTAGTGCACTACATAGGAAATAGGGCGCCATTTGGGATGCAGACTGAAGCCTTGTAAAATAAGGCTTGGGAGTTTTGCGTGACAGCCAGGAAGGAAGCCAGCCAGCCTGATGGTATCTACAATATCGTCTTCTAGTCCAGACAATGTGCTCCTAGGTGATTTGGAAAAACCCTGGCAGCAGGACATATTTTTGTGCATATATTTCTCTATCAATTTGAGTGTGGATTAAATAATTGCTGTTGGACATCATCTTTAATCTTCCCACTGGCAGGAGATAAAAAAAAACATTTCACACAGACCCACCTACAGTAGCTTTAAAAATCAATTCCTGCAGATAGATTGTAAATTCATGGCCGGAAAGCGTAATCAAATAAAGATGTCAAGACACATTCTTGGCCCAGTGTAATCAGAACATCTAACAGCTACCGGCAAATCCCAAACTGACTTCTTGTTTCTATTTCATCAACCAAGCAGTAGGCTACCTGAAGGAGCAGGGCATAAAACGCCCTCTCCACTCTGACATGCAACCAGGCTGGTCCTCTGGGATCAGTAGTGCACACATCCAGACATGGCTGGAATCTGCATGGACATACTGTATTAAGCAATGGTGATCAAGACAGAGGAACCCATTGTGGTGAGATGAAGAGAACAAGAGAGAAAGAAAGACAGAGGGAAAGAGAGTGTGTGTGTGTGTGTGTGTGTGTGTGTGTGTGTGTGTGTGTGTGTGTGTGTGTGTGTGTGTGTGTGTGTGTGTGTGTGTGTGTGTGTGTGTGTGTGTGTGTGCGTAGATAGTGTATGTGAGTGAGAGAGCGAGAGAAAGCTACAAATAAAATTATTGAGAGAGAGAGCGACAGAGAGAAGGAGTGAGCGAGGTGTATCCTACCTTCCAGGACGGTGAGTTTGGCGCTGGTGTTGATCTCTCCCACACTGTTGGTGGCAGTACACTCATAGATGGCCTCGTCCCTGTGAGTCCGCAGGGGCTGGATACGCAGGACGGACCCTGAGCCGTCATCAAACTCTATCACCTGAACACAAGGGTGGGTAGAGGAGAGAAAAAGCAATCAGACCCATGGTCGTCCTGTAACTAAGATTCAAATCTAAACTGATTTAAACAGTCATCTTAACATGGGCATCCCTTTGATCGCTATTTCAGGTACAGGAATTAACAGGGGGACTAATACAGTGCTAAGATAACTGCTACTTTCTATTTAGCTAGGAGGAACTGGAGTTATAATAAGAGTCTGCACAAGCAGATCAGAAGAGGCAAACCTGACCAGTACTCAAACTCCATCAGTACTATTAATAAACCATCTCAAATAGAGACTACATCTTATCTAATCTCAACTGCAAAGGACCGCCCGGTATTGCATGACCTTGCTGTGGCCCTACGCTCCACAGGGAGTGAAGAGGAGTAAGTAAGTCTGATCTGATACAATCACCCAATTAGAGAGAAGTTTGTTATATGAAATGAGCCTGAGTGGAGAGCAGGCATTTCAGGAAGGCCTTTCAGGAAGCCAGCCTTTAGGGGGGTAAAGAATCAGAGGTCAGAGGTTCCTTACGCTGCAATGGAAAGTGGTTGACCTAAACATCCACATGACAGTGAGAACATTCCTGAACATTCAGAGGAGCACACCTGGGTTCAAACAGTATCTGAAATATTTCGATCACTTTGAGCGTTCACTTGAGCCTGCCTAGCGTGCCAGATAGGCTAGGTTTTCACTGAAGGGGCTATTCTTCCCTTGGTCCCATTGCGCCAGGCAAGCTCAATCAAGCAATGCTAAAGTATTTGAAAGATTTCAAATACTATTTGAACCCAGGTCCTCTCCTCTCTCCCCCTGGGCCCACTGCTCTCCCATGCTCTCCCACACCTCCACACGACTGCACACAGAGCAGGGCTCAGTTTGAGGAGTGCCGTGCAGACAGGTGGAAGATATTTCCTATTAATCACGTCAGTGTGAGCTGAGTGTCTGCATCTGTGGAAGGACCCATGTTGAGACCGCTTCACTTGAAACCATTTCTACTAGCTGGCAGCTAATGGGCCTCCCTGCTGCTACTGCTTTTAGCGTATGCCTGTCTGTCTGTCTGTCTGTCTGTCTGTCTGTCTGTCTGTCTGTCTGTCTGTCTGTCTGTCTGTGTCTGTGTCTGTCTGCCTGCCTACCTGGTCTGTCTGTCTGTATGCCTGCCTACCTTGTCTGTCTGTCTGTCTGTCTGTCTGTCTGTCTGTCTGTCTGTCTGTATGTCTGTCTGTCTGCCTGCCTGCCTGCCTGCCTGCCTACCTGGTCTGTCTGTCTGTCCACTTACCTGGTCTGTCTGCCTGTCTGTCTGTATGCCTGCCTACCTGGTCTGTCTGTCTCTGTCTGTATGTCAGCCTGCCTACCTGGTCTGTCTGTCTGTCTGTCTTTCTGCCTGCCTACCTGGTCTGTCTGTCTGTCTGTCTGTCTGTCTGTCTGTCTGTCTGTCTGTCTGTCTGTCTGCCTGCCTGCCTACCTGGTCTGTCTGTCTGTCTGTCTGTCTGTCTGTCTGTCTGTCTGTCTGTCTGTTTGCCTACCTGGTCTGTCTGTCTGTATGCCTGCCTACCTGGTCTGTCTGTCTGTCTCTCTGTCTGTCTCTCTGTCTGTCTGTCTGCCTGCCTTGTCTGAGCAGGATGGCATACATCCGCATTGCTTCAGATGCTGGAAGAAAAAGTAGACAGAGCGAGAGGAGGAGGTGGTCACTGAACTGACACAGACAAACAGACTTTTCCAATACTCTCTCTCAAGTGTTGACATGGCGCCGGAGGGGATGGCTGTCGTTTTATGGACTCTTAACCAACCGTGCTATTTTGTGTGATTTTTCGCATTGTTTGTAACTTATTTTGTACATAATGTTGCTGTTACCGTCTCTTATGACCGAAAAGAGCTTCTGGACATCAGAACAGCGATTACTCACCTTGAACTGGAAGAATAATTTTTATTTAATGAGTCGGACGAAAGGGATTTCCTCCAGACACCCGACAGGGCCCACATCCCCGTCATTCGCAGTAGAAAGAAAATGAGATATCGCGGAAGGAGATCGGGGTGCTTGGTAAGGAGCCGGCGACGAGTGGCTAATCTGCCTTTGCCATCGATACTATTGGCCAACTTACAATCGCTTGATAATAAAGTGGACGAACTACAGGCACGTATATCCTACCAACGGGACATTAAAAACTGTAATATCTTATGTTTCACCGAGTCATGGCTGAACGAAGACATGAATAACATACAGCTGGCGGGTTATACACTGTATCGGCAGGATAGAACAGCAACCTCTGGTAAGACAAGGGGTGGCGGTCTATGTATATTTATAAACAACAGCTGGTGCACGATATCTAAGGAAGTCTTGAGGTTTTGCTCGCCTGAGGTAGAGTATCTCATGATAAGCTGTAGACCACACTATCTACCAAGAGAGTTTTCATCTATATTCTTCGTAGCTGTCTATTTACCACCACAAACCGATGCTGGCACTAAGACCGCACTCAATGAACTTTTTCGGCCATAAGCAAACAGGAAAACGCTCATCCAGAGGTGGCGCTCCTAGTGGCCGGGGACTTTAATGCAGGGAAACTTAAATTTGTTTTACCTCATTTCTACCAGCTGTTAAATGTGCAACCAGAGGGAAAAAACTCTAGACCACCTTTACTCCACACACAGAGACGCGTACAAAGCTCTCCCTCGACCTCCATTTGGCAAATCTGACCATAATTCTATCCCCTGATTCCTGCTTACAAGCAAAAACTTGTGACACCGTCAATAACACCAGTGACTCCGTCAATAAAAAAAGTGGTCAGATGAAGCAGATGCTAAGCTACAGGACTCTTTTGCTAGCACAGACTGGAATATGTTCCGGGATTCTTCCGATGGCATTGAGGAGTACACCACATCAGTCACTGGCTTCATCAATAAGTGCATCGATTACGTCATACCCACAGTGACTGTACGTACATACCCCAACCAGAAGCCATGGATTACAAGCAACATCCGCACTGAGCTAAAGGGTAGAGCTGCCGCTTTCAAGGAGCGGGACTCTAACCCGGAAGCATATAAGAAATCCCGCTATGCCCTCCGACAAACCATCAAACAGGCAAAGCATGACGACTGTGTGATCACGCGCTCCGTAGCCGATGTGAGTAAGACCTTTAAATAGGTCAACATTCACAAGGCCGCATTTTCAACCTCTCCATGTCTGAGTTTGTAATACCAACATGTTTCAAGCAGACAACCATAGTCCCTGTGCCCAAGAACACTAGGGTAACCTGCCTAAATGACTATCGAACCGTAGCACTCACGTCTGTTGCCATGAAGTGCTTTCAAAGGCTGGTCATGGCTCACCTCAACACCATTATCCCAGAAACCCTAGACCCACTCCAATTTGCATACCGCCCCAACAGATCTACAGATGATGCAATCACTATTGCGCTCCACACTTCCCTTTCACACCTGGACAAATGGAACACCTATGTGAGAATGCTATTCATTGACTACAGCTCAGTGTTCAACACCATAATAATAATAATAATATGCCATTTAGCAGACGCTTTTATCCAAAGCGACTTACAGTCATGCGTGCATACATTTTTGTGTATGGGTGGTCCCGGGGATCGAACCCACTACCTTGGCGTTACAAGCGCTGTGCTCTACCAGCTGAGCTACAGAGGACCTCAAAGCTTATCACTAAGCTAAGGACCCTGGGAATAAACACCTCCCTCTGCAACTGGATCCTGGACTTCCTGACAGGCCGCCCCCCAGGTGGTAAGGGTAGGTAACAACACATCCGCCACGCTGATCCTCAACACGGGGGCCCCTCAGGGGTGCGTGCTCAGTCCCCTCCTGCACTCCCTGTTCACTCATGACTGCATGGCCAGGCACGACTCCAACACCATCATTAAGTTTGCCGATGACACAACATCGTCTGATCACCGACAATGACGAAACAGCCTATAGGGAGGAGGTCAGAGACCTGGCCGTGTGGTGCCAGGACAACAACCTCTCCCTCAACTTGATCAAGACAAAGGAGATGATTGTGGACTACAGGAAAAAGAAGAGGACTGAGCACGCCCCCATTCTCATCGACGGGGCTGTAGTGGAGCAGGTTGAGAGCTTCAAGTTCCTTGGTGTCCACATCACCAACAAACTAACATTGTCCAAGCACACCAAGACAGTCGTAAAGAGGGCACGACAAAACCTATTCCCTCTAAGGAGACTGAAAAGATTTGGCATGGGTCGTCAGATCCTCAAAAGGTTCTACAGCTGCACCATTGAGAGCATCCTGACTGGTTGCATCATGGCCTGGTATGGCAACTGCTCGGCCTCCGACCGCAAGGCACTACAGAGGGTAGTGCGTACGGCCCAGTACATCACTGGGGCCAAGCTTCCTGCCATCCAGGACCTCTATACCAGGCCCTAAAAATGGTCAAAGACTCCAGCCACCCTAGTCATAGACTGTTCTCTCTGCTACCACATGGCAAGTGGTACCGGAGCGCCAAGTCTAGGTCCAAGAGGCTTCTAAACAGCTTCTACCCCCAAGCCATAAGACTCCTGAACATCTAATCAAATGGCTATCCAGACGCTGCTGCTACTCTCTGTTTATTATCTATGCATAGTCACTTTAATAACTCTTCCTACATGTACATATTACCTCAATTACCTCGACTAACCGGTGCCCCAGCACATTGACTCAGTACCGGTACACCCTGTATATAGCCTCGCTATTGTTATTTTTACTGCTGCTCTTTAATTATTTGTTACTTTTATTTATTATTTTATATTGGGTTTTTTTTGGTGATTTTCTTTAGTATTCATGACTGTAAATCGCTTTGGATAAAAGCGTCTGCTAAATGGCATATTATTATTATTATTATTAAAACTGCATTGTTGGTTAAGGGCTTGTAAGCATTTCACTGTAAGGTCTACACCAGTTGTATTCGGCGCATGTGACAAATAAAATGTGATTTGATTTTTTTATTTGATCTATGTGGTTGAGTGGTGCTTTGAAACATGTGGGTACGCCCATAGAATAAGAATGAATCTATTAATGTAATTTGGAAAGGACTACTCTGTCTGCTTGGGCTTCCTACAGTGTTTCTTAACATTTCTGTGAGAATTACATAGCTATGTAGCTCAAATCTGGTGCAATATCGTCCTTGTCAAATAAAGAAATAAAATACAATAGTAAAGTAGATCATGCACCTCAAAGCGCTGAGAGCTGACTTTCTTGCCCTTCTTCATCCAGGTGATGCGTGGCTTGGGATCGCCCACCGCCTGGCAAACGAAGGACGCCACTCCTCCCGAAATACCTGTCTGGTCGTCTGGAGACTTGATGAAACTGGGCATGCCTGGGAGAGAGAGAGATAGAGAGAGGACAACTAAAGTACATCAATCAAATTTCACACTAGACCCCAAATTGCAAGCAGCAGCACAGTGGCATGGAAAAACTCCCCTCAGAGCGCAGATAATCAATTGCAGTACGGTTCTAGAAACATAAAGCCCTCTACTTTCATAGACTATATATACAAAAGTATGTGAACACCCCCTTTTTATTTTTTTTATTTTTTATCTCAAATGCAAAAGATGTACATTGTTTAACCGGTTTAACACAGTTGCAGCCGACAGTTTTTTCAGTGACAACACGTTTGTGGCGTCCGTCTTCCGTTTACACACAGGTGTTAGGAGACGCAGATAGCTAATTAGCACAGGGATGCCTCTGTCTTCCGGAAACAAGCACTGTAACATGGAAATATGGCCGTGTGGGAACCCTAACCCTATAAAAGTGTGTAGTAATTTAACCTTTTGTTTTTAGAATTTTTTTTCTCGCTGATATGAAAGATACATTCCTTATGTTTCCAAAACCGTACCGCAAGTGATGCGTTTTAACATTCAGAACGAGCGTCGTGGCTTTTAGCAAAACTCCTCCGGACAGCAGATACTATCGTCAATAGGCGCTAGTTAGCATCTATGAATGGGTTAGGTAACATTGTGAAACAAAGTGTATCAGACACGAGTCATACTCAAGGCGCAATCCATTCTGAGGGACTCCCAGCATCCTTTGTTTGACAAATTTACGATGCTTCCCTCAGAGCGCAGATACAGGCTCCATAAGTTTAAAACTAACAGGTCTACACTCTCCTTCATCCCAGCTGCTATCAGCTTCCTCAACAAGCTGTAGTAGTATTGTGTGCTGTGTACATATTGCTGTATATACTGGTTTTGGTGTATATTAATGTCAAGTGTTCATTATGTTGTTTAACACATGCTGCAAAATGAATTGCTCCTCTGGGATAATAAATACTCTACTCTACTCTGCTCTACTATACTCTACTCTACCCTTCTCGACTCTACTACTCCCTAGAAAGACAAAACCTAATGAGGAATCAGAGAGGAGGCTGATCCTCTGCTGACCGTACCAAGTAGACGTTAGGACCATCAAGGCCAGACAGAGAGAAAGAGAAAGACAACAATAACACAGGAGTTGGCAGCTCTGGGCAGGTTCCAGGGCTTTCACACTTCCCTACCAGTTAATGTTCAGGCAGTAACAATGCGTGTTTTCAAACACTGACACCAAACTGCCTGCAGCCAAACCAAGTCAAAAAAGCCTGCGAACCAAAACCGTCCAGTGCTGTACTGTCCTTTCTGTCATGTGTTGGGTTGTTGCTGTACTTGACATACCACTTCCAGTGCCTGTAAGACTCTCTCATTAATTATGATACAAAACTAGCATATACTAATATAAATCTTAAATATCCTCCTTTATCGTGCCTGAATAAACATGTGGGATTAACCCAAGCCCTAGGCTTGACCATTTAGGAACAACAAGTCTCTCTTCCTCCCAAAAGGCACCCTATTCCCTATGTAGTACACTACTAAAGTAGTGCACTAAATAGGGAATAGAATGTCATTTAGGATGCAGTCTGTGTCTCATATCTCAGAGGAGGGGGTATCAAACAGAACACAATTAACTGTCTGGGATGACACACCATCATATTAAAGCTCCATGGCAACAAATATTAGAGGGATAATGATGAGACAGAGATGTAATTAAATATTCCACTGAACTCGTCAGAGCACCACCGCTGCAGGCTAACACATGCACACACACACACACACACACACTGGGCTATCACAAATATATGCCGACAAAACATACAGTATTCTGCCTGGGTTCTCTAGCTACGTCTCTCTGTGTGTGTGTGTGTGTGTGTGTGGGTGTGTGTGTGTGTATGTGTGTGTGTATGTGTGTGTGTGTGTGTGTGTGTGTGTGTGTGTGCTGGCATGCATGTGTACATGTGTATCTCGGTTCCTGGTAGTAGATGCATTATGCAGAGCTATGCCTGCCCTTGGGGAATCAGGTCTGTTTTCAGAGAGCAGGAGGGATGAGTATGTCAGTGTCTCTGTGTTAGGGTGCAGTTACAGGCTGTGTCCCAAATGGAATCCTATTCCCTAAAAATAGTGCACTTCTTTTTATCAGGGCCCATAGGGCATTATTTAGGGAATAGGGTGACACTTGGGACAGCCACAGTATCTGTAGGGTAAGGAAGGGTTAATAAAACGTGATGTGTGGGCGCTAGATGTAGGGGGTGGTGAGTAGGGTTGAATATTGTCCCGGTATTTTACAAATGTTCCATCCCGAGAATAAATCACTTTTCTCTTCCGGGTAACCCGGTATTTCCCGCCAAAACCGGAAGTGTCATTCAAAACCATTATAAAACATATAAATATGTCTGGATTTGACTAGAACTTTGATCAGCATGAAAATTCTAACCTGATGCTACCTGAGCCTGATGAGCCATATATTAAATGCATTTGAACCCTAACCCTAACCCTAACCCTAACCCAAGCCCAAAAAAGTCAAAATGATTGTGCAGTTATCCAATACATATATGATATAGGCTACTGCACATTACGCAGTAGCCTATAAAAACATAAAAGCCCATTGATGTAGCTAGCTATATACTCTCTCAGGTAAATAAATGAAACTAGCTCCAGTAGGCTAATCTTTTTGAGTACTGTATTGTATTATACTGTATTATATGGACTGGAATTACGCACATTGTTCAAACCATGATAAAGCAGATGAGAACATGCGATTCTGGTGCAGCACATGGGGACTACAATTATAGGCTAGTGAATTTAAATTAATCATTTTCATTTAGAAATATATTGGAGGTAGGCTGACGCATAGACCTATATACCGTTCATAATGTTTATCCTAATGTTATTAGCCTACCTCCAATAAGTTTTGCTGTCCTTATCTTCATCATTCTAATGACATCCTTGAAAAATATAGGACTAGAATTAGATGCAGAAGGATTTCACTTCTCTTCACGAAGATTGACTGGTTATGGGTCTGAACAAATAACTGCTATAGCCTACCGCCATCGCACATTCGTGCTTCTTTCAAACTACCTGTGAGTTCTATTGGCTGCTATTGTTAACATTCATCAAAAAAGAGCTTGCATCCATCTTCGAATAGTCTATTGGTACAAGAAATGCTATAAAAATAATGTCCAGTAAGCTATTATAGTCTAGCTTTTTGTGCATGGGACTCCAAGAGCTAAGGAGCGTTTTTTAAAGAGAGACCAGCGGAGCACAGGTGGTTGCGTATTGCGCAAGAGACAGCGGCTATAAATTATAAGCTTATTATGCATAACCCATAATTAATTAGCTAAATATAAGGCTAATACTGCATTGAATTTATTACCTGAAAGAGGTAGGCTAGGACATCTATATATAGGGCTATATATCAATCTAGAACACGATTATCTATTTTGGATGTAATTTGAATGGAGTTGATGGAGAGAGAGAAAGACCGCAAGAGTGCTCGCGTGTGCACTGATTTAAAGCAATGATATTCGAGTGATAGGCTGTTTTAAAACTCTGCAGCTGCAATAAAAAATTTACATTCTTTACAATTAAAAAATAAGGTGATACCCGAAAGCCAGATGGAGATGGGTAAATCAGACACGAATTTGGTCTATGGGGGGAAAAAAAGTAGTGGGGGAAAAAAGTATTTAGTCAGCCACCAATTGTGCAAGTTCTCCCACTTAAAAAGATGAGAGAGGGCTGTAATTTTCATCATAGGTACACGTCAACTATGACAGACAAATTGAGAGAAAAAAAATCCAGAAAATCACATTGTAGGATATTTAATTAATTTATTTGCAAATTATGGCGGATAATAAGTATTTGGTCACCTACAAACAAGCAAGAGTTCTGGCTCTCACAGACCTGTAACTTCTTCTTTAAGAGGCTCCTCTGTCCACCACTCGTTACCTGTATTAATGGCACCTGTTTGAACTTGTTATCAGTATAAAAGACACCTGTCCACAACCTCAAACAGTCACACTCCAAACTCCACTATGGCCAAGACCAAAGAGCTGTCAAAGGACACCAGAAACAAAATGGTAGACCTGCACCAGGCTGGGAAGACTGAATCTGCAATAGGTAAGCAGCTTGGTTTGAAGAAATCAACTGTGGGAGCAATTATTAGGAAATGGAAGACATACAAGACCACTGATAATCTCCCTCGATCTGGGGCTCCACGCAAGATCTCACCCCGTGGGGTCAAAGTGATCACAAGAACGGTGAGCAAAAATCCCAGAACCACACGGGGGGACCTAGTGAATGACCTGCAGAGAGCTGGGACCAAAGTAACAAAGCCTGCCATCAGTAACAAACTCGCCGCCAGGGACTCAAATCCTGCAGTGCCAGACGTGTCCCCCTGCTTAAGCCAGTACATGTCCAGGCCCGTCTGAAGTTTGCTAGAGTGCATTTGGATGATCCAGAAGAGGATTGGGAGAATGTCATATGGTCAGATGAAACCAAAATAGAACTTTTTGGTAAAAACTCAACTCGTCGTGTTTGGAGGACAAAGAATGCTGAGTTGCATCCAAGGAACACCATACCTACTGTGAAGCATGGGGGTGGAAACATCATGCTTTGGGGCTGTTTTCTGCAAAGGGACCAGGACGACTGATCCGTGTAAAGGAAATAATTAATGGGGCCATGTATCGTGAGATTTTGAGTGAAAACCTCCTTCCATCAGCAAGGGCATTGAAGATGAAACGTGGCTGGGTCTTTCAGCATGACAATGATCCCAAACACACCGCCCGGGTAACGAAGGAGTGGCTTCGTAAGAAGCATTTCAAGGTCCTGGAGTGGCCTAGTCAGTCTCCAGATCTCAACCCCATAGAAAATCTTTGGAGGGAGTTGAAAGTCCGTGTTGCCCAGCGACAGCCCCAAAACATCACTGCTCTAGAGGAGATCTGCATGGAGGCATGGGCCAAAATACCAGCAACAGTGTGTGAAAACCTTGTGAAGACTTACAGAAAATGGTTGAACCTGTGTTATTGCCAACAAAGGGTATATAACAAAGTATTGAGAAACTTTTGTTATTGACCAAATACTTATTTTCCACCATAATTTGCAAATAAATTCATTAAAAATCCTACAATGTGATTTTCTGAAAAAAAAAATCTCATTTTGTCTGTCATAGTTGACGTGTACCTATGATGAAAATTACAGGCCTCTCTCATCTTTTTAAGTGGGAGAACTTGCACAATTGGTGGCTGACTAAATACTTTTCCCCCCCACTGTATTACTGTTGCTGCAGCAAATGTAGGCCTACCTGTCACAAGAAAAAAAGTTAACATGATGAGATGATACTGTAGGTCTACATGCATTGTAAACTGTGCTCCATACTGAGATGGGCTGTCTGTCCCCACCCTGAACGTTGATTCATCATGCAGAGGCTGTAGAGAAGCCAGATTTAGACATTGCATCTAATTTAACAGTTCCATTACACGCCATGCTTTTCATATCAATAATTTATTATATTTTACCAGTTTCTCGCAGTTATTTATCCCGGGAAAAGGGAGTGGTTTTGGGCTGTAAATCCCGGTAAATCTCGGTAACCGGGTTCCCGCCATTCAACTCTAGTAGTGAGGCATAGCCGACTGTAGTGTAGTTATCCACATCTGTAGTGTAGTTACCCACATCTGTAGTGTAGTTACCCACATCTGTAGTGTAGTTATCCACATCTGTAGTGTAGTTACCCACATCTGTAGTTTAGTTACCCACATCTGTGGTGTAGTTACCCCCATCTGTAGTGTAGTTACCCCATCTGTAGTGTAGTTACCCACATCTGTAGTGTAGTTACCCACATCTGTAGTGTAGTTAACCACATCTGTAGTGTAGTTACCCACATCTGTAGTAGTTACCCACATCTGTAGTGTAGTTACCCACATCTGTAGTGTAGTTACCCACATCTGTGGTGTAGTTACCCACATATGTAGTGTAGTTACCCACATCTGTAGTGTAGTTACCCACATCTTTCTCTCTTTTTTCCCTCTCTCCATCCATCCCTTTTCTCTTGCCCCAAAATATCCTCCTGGCCTTAGCGTTTCTCCTAAACAGAGTGCTTATTTCACCGCAGTAACTCTGACAGAGACACTAAGGGAGCGTTGAGCTGTCCTCTCTGCTCTGTGCTGTACTGTGATGATGTAATGGTGGCCATGTTCCACTCTGTAGACTCTGCAGACAGTGTCTTGGTCTCAAATGGCACCCTGTTTCCCTGTAAATTGGCCCCATCCATAATGGCTGTCAATACTAGTTTAACTAATATTGTTTCCATTTGTGACTACATACTAACCAAGAGGCCAACAATACTGTCCGTTAGAACTACACTAAGCCCTAAACCCACACTGCTAGAGCTATGACAAATCCCATGAAGTAATGTAGAATTCATTTCATCATCAACATCAAAGACAACACTCCATGTCTAACCGTTCTCTCTAATAGGTATGTATAGCTGTGTGTATACAACACAGTGAGTGGGATCCCTATGGAGGAATAGCAATTAAACTGGGTATCACATATTGGGAAAGAATTACACCCTGCCTAGGCACAGCTATGGTGATATCGCAGCCACAGCGCTCTCTCTCTCGCTCTCTCACCACTCAGAGGGGAATGAGAAATACACTGGACATAACATTAGGAACACCTTCCTAATATTTTCCCCTCAGAACAGCCTCAATTCGTTGGGACATGGACTCTACAAGGTGTCGAAAGCATTCCACATGGATGCTGGCCCATGTTGACTCCAATGCTTCCAACAGTTGGCTGGATGTCCTTTGGGTGGTGGACCATTCTTGATGCACACGGGAAACTGTTGAGCTTGAAAAACCCTGCACTGTGGCAGTTCTTGACACAAACCGGTGCGCCTGGCACCTACTACCATACCCCGTTCAAACGCACTTAAATATTTTGTCTTGTCCATTCACCCTCTGAATGGCACACATACACAATCCATGTCTCAAGGTTTAAGAATACTTATTTAACCTGTCTCCTCCCCTTCATGTACACTGATTGACTTGGATTTAGCAAGTGACATCAATAAGGGATCATAGCTTTCCCCTGGTCAGCCTATGTCATGGAAAGAGCAGGTGTTCCTAACACTTTGTACACTCAGTGTACATTTAGCAGACACTCTTATCCAGAACAACAACTAGGGTTAAGGGCACATCAACAGATGTTTCACTTAGTCAGCTCAGGGATTTGAACCAGTAACCTTTTGGTTATTGGCCACACACGTGACCGCTAAGCTACCTGCCTAGACCGATGTAAGTGCCTTCTGTTTGACAGTCTGATTTGTTTCATCTTAACCTAAATGAGAAAGCGACAATCGTTCTTAATAAACCCACCATATTGAGGGAACTACAGTAACAGCATGACTGAAGCAGTGCACCACCATGGGCAATAGTGTGTAATTCCACTAGGGAACCGAGTTTCCCCCTGCATGAACCCAGGCTTAAAGAAACAAGAACACAGCCCAGTCTCTAAGGGACAGGATAGATAGATACCACTGTCTGTCTGTCTGTCTGTCTGTCTGTCTGTCTGCCAGCTACCTCTACTCCTATATTTGTCCTCAAATAAAATCATCTGCAGTCCACCGGGGTGTTGAATCAATATTCCGCTACTGGCACAATGTCACAACAACAACAACTTCAAAATGGCCATCTAGGAAGGGCTCTATTGGTTAGTACATAAGAGGGAGAAGGAAGGTGATGAGACCGGGAATGGGAGTGGCCAGTATTCAGGAGGACAAGGTTGTCCTTTAAAACACAATTTTAGAGGAAAATAAGATAGAGCTAGCAAGAGTAAAGAGAAAGAGAGAAAGATATTTAGATCAATATCAAGAGGAATAGAGACTGTTTTATTTTAAAATACCTTTATTGGCCCAATAGTTCATCATTACAACCACAAACTTTACTTCATCTTAACGAACGTAAAAAGCTAGAACCCAACCCCTCTCCTCGTCCATTGTGCATAGAACCCCCCTGATGCCCCACACCCCTACAGACGGTGAACCAGCACCCCATATACATGCTCCAGTGTGAACCGAGGAAGAGCGAGAGAGAGAAAAAAAGAGAGAAAGATTAAGATGGAGATCAAGAGAGAGAGAGGGTAGCGAGATAGAGTGAAAAAGAGAAAGAGAAAAGACAGAAAGAAAGAGAGAGTCACAGAGGCGGCAGCGGTGACTTAGGTTCTCAATCTGAGGGACACGGTGGGGGATCGAGGTTGAGAAGACGTATTTAGCTATTTATTTTCCATGGTCACAATGGCCTGACCCATGGGCCATGACATTCTAAATGGAAAACTTGCTCTGTGCTCTGCTCCTTCTCTCCTTCAGCCCCACGCTTCCATGGCCCCGTGTAGTTCAGTTGGTAGAACAGGGTTGTTGGTTCGATTCCCACTGGGGGCCAGTATGAAAAATGTATGCACTAACTGTAAGTCGCTCTGGATAAGAGCGTCTGCTAAATGACTAAAATGTAAAATGACTGACAGCTGTGAATGTTCTCTCCACTACATTACGTGACTATGCTGAATGTCTTCTTTATGAGAAAGAAAGAGAGCGGTGAGAGATATAGGGAGAGAGGAGGGAGAAGAACGTTTGACCTCCTATATACATTCTTCAAGGACGGGCCATAAGGAAAAAGTTGAATAACACATTATTATCAGAGAGAACAGGGGCTGCTGTCTCCAAAGTAATAAATACTTAATCGTATGATCATAATTTAATCATAAATAGATTCAATTTGAGCTTAAATGCGATTCACCTTATCAGAAAAAGGCCACTAATCGATCCTGTATTTCTGGGGAGTATCTCACAGGATTCAGTTCAAGTCTGTAGTGTAGCAATTATCAGAATTTATAGTTAAGCTGTTTTACTGTGATTTCATTAGTGGCAGATGCTTGGTGCAAGGCATATTATAACATGTTATGTCTGTTAAAATGGCAGCCAGATGATTTGGGGTAATTTCCACGTACTAGAATACAATTGAACTCCCTCTCCACATTTTAACTTCTAGCTACACACCAACATATTGCACAGTACAGTGGCACCCAAAATAATAATCCCTTCATCAGAATATATAATGAGACAGATGGAAAAGTCGAGAGATAATCTGGAGTTTGTATAGATTAGTTGGATCTCTAACACATCAACAATGACAAAACGGAATGGATCAACATAAAAGCTGCCCAAAAGACTGCCTGCCTAAAACACACACTGCTGTCTGAGGACCGCTTAGGGTTGGTATGGGCAGAGTTGTGCACTTCTTGTTCCGGAGGACACACAGCCAATGACATTTGATCCTGAACCCATGGGGTGTAGTATAAACAGACAGTACAGTAGCCCGAGCTGCATGTTCTGAAGGTCCTGTGTTGCTCAGTTGTTAAGAGCATGGCACTAGCAATGCCAAGGTAGTGGGTTCAATTCCCGCAGGGCACACAGACACATGTACATATTCAGAAAGCATTATTGTTCTAACAATGTACAGTATGTACTAACTTTACTGCAGGGGTAGACAACCCTGGTCCTGGAGTGCCGAATACACTTTTTTATTTAACCGACCTGGAAGACCAGGTGTGTTGAATCACTGAACTGAACAATTATCTAAGTAGCTCAGTGTGGTGCCTA